>NC_056741.1:1679685408-1679840408 GCF_019279795.1 Protopterus annectens
CCAATATTAACCTTTCAATTCAGTTGCTGCCTGATTTTTATCCACTTCTGGTTTGATTTCCATTCCTGCTTGACGTCAATATGCTTCTGCTAAATTAAGCAGAAATGTCATCTTAGATTTATTCTGCTCATGTTTCAAAACTTTCACCACATTTGGATCTTGTGAGGTCAGTAGGTATGCGTGGAGTCCCACAATTGCAGATCTATACATGTAATCAATTTCAAGGAGGCACATCCCTCCCTCCTTCACAACGGGGAATATATAATCTTGGTATACACTGATTTTATAAATCATTTGGTGAGCATGAAGCATCCTCCTTGTTTTAATATCCAATCTATCCACCACTTTTTGGGGCCAGTCAGTCACTCCAAAACTATAAGTTATGACACGAAGAGCAAATTGATTTATAACTTGGATCTTGTTCCTAGGTGTCAGTGCTGTTTTCAGGATAAATTTAAGTCTTCTAAAGTACTCCTTACTAAGCTTTATTCACATTTGTTCATGTTTTATTGCTGATCCTTCATCAGTTCCCAAGTATTTATACACCCCCTCTTGCTCAAGTTCTTTTATATCACATTCTTGCCCCAAACTGATGTTTTCCTGGTGCTGCAATTTTCCTTTCTTAAAGGTTGCTTTTGCACATATATCAAGACCAAATGACATTCCAATATCACCTGAAAAAGTTTTGACAACCTGTAGCTGTGCTTTCAACTTCCTCATCTGATGAGCTATACAATTTTAAATCATTGAGAAAGAGAAAATGAGAAGTCATAATACTTTGTTGTTTTCTAGAAGCCAAATTATAGCCATGACCTAAGCTGTTAAGTAAACAGCTTAATGGATTAATGGTAAGGCAAAATAGCAACGGTGACATGAAGTAACTTTGGAATATCCCCCTTTGGATTTTTATCCCTGGGATAATAATCTGTCCTTTATCATGGCTTAATTGCAAAGTGATCTGCCACTGTTTCATGGTTACTGTAATGTAATCAATCAGTATAGGATGTACCTTATATATCTTTAAGCACTCTTTTATTCATGAATGTGGGATACTGTCAAATGCTTTTTTATAGTCAATCCATGCCATACTTAGATTCTTCCCTTTCTTACAGTTCTCCACTATAACTTTATTTAACAACAAATGATCCTTTGTTCCATATGACTTTCTTTTATTGCCCTTTTGTTCTACTGCCATAATTGAGTTTTCTTCTAAATGACTAGAAACTCTGTCGGCGTCAATCCCCGTGTATAGTTTATACGTCGTCGGAAGACAAGTTATTGATCTATAATTTTTAGGGTAGTTTGCAGGTTCACTCTTAAGTAAGAGCATTGTTTTTCCTGTTGTTAACCAGTGTGGTGTCTGTTCAGGGTGTGCATATAAATAGTTCTTACTCATGGCTAGATCCTCATGTAAAGAAGCTAATACTTTAAGCCAAAAGTTAGGTACTGCATCTGGGCCTGGGGTTTTCCAATTAGAGGCTTTTCTCAACTTTGTTTCAATCTCTCTGGCTGTTATTTCATCCCATTTCATATGCTGTACCTTTAAACTTCTTATTCTTTCTTTTACTTCTATCCATTTATCATCTTTGTTATGTTCCACAGGATCGTCATAAATACTTCTCCAAAATGTATCTACTTCCTCTTTTTTCAGCGGTCTATCAATTCCTTTTACCTTATTTCCAAATTCTCTATAAAACTTTTTGGGGTCATCAGTAAATTCCTTATTTTGTGCTTTTCCCTTATATTTCTCTTCGTATCTTCTGAATCTTTCCTCCTGTTTTGAAATTTTTAGTTTATCTCCAATAGTGCATAATAGATCCTGGTCTGTTCTAATACTGCACATTGCTTTTATCACATCTATCTTTCTTAATATTTTAGTTGATCTGTTCCTTCTTCTATAATCTTCTAACAATGACACTTCTTATCTTAGCTGCTTTATAGTTTTCTCTATTCGATATTTCCATGATGGTATTCGTTTTCACCCCCCCCCCCCTTTTCCCTCGCTACCCTATGTTCCTGTGGTAGAATTTTATCAGAGGCCTCCCCTTAGTGTGTCATTAGATGTATAGTGATTGTTGTTGATTGGATTAAGATGTCAAAGTAGACCAAAGAAACAAAACCCTCTGGGTTCAAAAAAAATTTCTAAATGTAGTCAAAAGATGTCCATGACCGATGGTCAATACCATGTGTGTGTACTGCCTTGGAGCAGTACGCCTACAAGAATCTTGTGTGATCTGTCATTTGTTTAGTTCTAGGGTTCTCCTTGAAAGGAAGAACAAGTTAATTCTAAGAGGGTTGTTGAAGACTACCTTTTCAGAAGCTTTAGGAGAAGGTCAGTGTCCTGCAAAACAGACCTCTTCCCCTTCTTCGGTATCTGAAAAATCTGAAGTCAGGAAAGAGATCTTCTTCTGCTTCTTCAGAATCTCATTCACAGCCTACAAAGAAATTGCCTAAAATTTCCTGTTTGGACTCGAAACCTGCCACCTCGGCTCCTTCAGTGTGAGAACTGTTGGTGTTTCAAGCTCGGAGCCTCTCCCCAGAACTGGAACCGGTTTCTCCGACTTTGAGATCCCCCATCTTTTAGGTTTCCAGATCTCCTGCTCCCTTCTCTCAATCCTCCAGGAATGTTTCTGATGATGATGTGGATCTTGTGGTGTGTAGACTTTTGAGGACACTGGCGCTAGCCAAGTTACTGTCGGAGCAGACCCTGAGGGTTTCGGAACCGACCAAGCCTTCCCTGTCAGTATCAATTCCTCCTCCAACCCGAGTCAGGACTTTGGAGCTGGAATGCATAGAGCTGATGGTAATGGAACCATCATAACTGAGACCTGCTCCAGGATCTTCAGCCCTGACCACCGCTCCAACTTCCTCGGTGCCATCTGAACTCGAAGAGTCTGTGAGCCGATGCACTCTGGTCGTGTCTGGGGAGATCAGTCAGATCGGACTTTTGTCTTATCCAAACTTGCCTCTAGGGGCTTCGGCAAGTGTGAGCTTGGTTTCTACATTGGCCTCAGAGCCAGTCCTCTTGGTGCCGGGGATGCCTTCTAGTTCTTCAGAACAAGGAGCTTCCTCAGATCATGGGCGGCAGGCCTTTGAGGCGATAAGAAGAGTACTGTCACCATGGGCAGCTCCACTCTCAGAACCAGGCATTCCTCCCTCAAAGGCACTGGTGTCTGTCTTGGCACAACCACATTCACATCCATACAGACATGGAGACCCACGACCTCAGGATGCCCCAATGGGTGAATCCCTCTCTTATGAAACCTCTCCTGAATATCCTTCTGAAGAGGTTCCCTTGCAAGAGATTATGCAAGAGGAAGCATTTAGACTCCCCAGAGGAGTCATTCACATCTGACACAGACCTCAATGAGTCAGAAGGGTCCCTGCGGTCACCCTCTGAGGATGTCTCTTTTGCAGACATCCTAGAAATACTTAAGCAGAGAGGTGGCTGAAAGTCCATCAACCCTTCTGAGGAGGAGTGTGTCTACCTGAAGGATTCTGGGTCTTGCCCTTCCACCACTTGGGTGTGTCTGCCTTTTGATGAACACATTGATCTAGTTTGTCAAAAGGCATAGGAGTCTCCAGATTCAGTGGAACCTGTTCCTTAGAGGCCAAATAAATTCATTACATCTGCTGAGGATAAAACTTTTCTTACAAAAGGTGTCCAGTAGATGTTATGGTGGTGTTTGTGGCCACCAAGAAGGAACTGCCAGAGACATCCTGTTCTGTCCATCCTCTGAACAAAGAGTCTTGTATGATGAACAGGTACAGAAAGCGCATGTTCTCTTCAGTGACCTTTGCACTCAGGTCCCTGAATTACCTTACCCATTTCACTAGATTACAGAGAGATCTCCTGGAGGAGCTAGGAGATACTGTCCAGGGTTCAGTAGCTGTGGGGGTATCAGACAAAGTTTCCTCCCAGCTCTCCACTTTGAATTCAGTCGTAAACTCCTCCATGAGACTCATTGACTATGCAGCTGATGGAGCGAGTAGGGCAGTGGGTTCAGGAGTTTTCCTAAGGAGGCATTCCTGGATGCGCATGTGTAACTTTGTGGAGCCCTTTAAGTCTTCTTTTGTTAATGCCCCCTTCGATGGCTTGTCTTTGTTTGGGCCTAAAGTCAAAGACACACTAACCAGGTGCGAACAGGAAGGAAAACCCTCTCTGCAGTGGGAGTCCATTTTTCCCTACCTACTAAGCCTTACCCCAAAGGCCAAAAGGGAGTAAAAATGTGGTTTTGAAAATCCTAGTGAGTTTTTCAAGGCATATGTGGTGATCCTTCCCCCCAGTGGCAGAAGGGGAAGCAATAATGGAAGACGCCGTCCATGTGGCGGAGTGAGTCCACAAAACCAGGGAGACAGGGAATCCTTTCTTAGCAAACCCTTTCAGCTCTCCTGAAAAGAGGCCCATCTGTCCATCTCTGGAGGCAGTCAGTGGTCGCTTATCTTTGTACCCAGAAGCCTGGCTAAAAATCACAAAAGACAAGTGGGTACAAAGCATCATATCCAGGGGCTACTCTGTACCCTTTTCCTTTCCTGCCTCAAACATAATGAACATCCCGAACTTTCCACCCAGTCAAAGGGAACAGGCAACTCTAGAAATCGAAAGTTGCTAGAAAAGAGTAATCCAGATAGTCCCTGCAGACCAAATAGAATTCAGAACTTACTCAAGGTTCTTTTTGGTTCCAAAGAAAACGGGACTGGAGACCCATTCTGGACCTCAGCAGATTAAAAAAATCAGTAACAAAAATAAATTTCCTTATGGTGACACTGCAGTAAATACTTCCCTTTCTGGGAAAAGACGATTGGATGTGCTCCATAGACCTCCAGGATGCATACTACCACAGAAAGATGGACAGGCATTCCAGGAGTCATTTGTGCTTTTGGCTGGGAGTCAGTCACTACCAGTTTCGAGCTCTGCTCTTTGGTCTCACTGCAGCCCGCAGAGTGTTCACCAAGTGTATGGCAGTAGTCACGACTCACTTGAGACGTCTAAGATTCCGAGTGTTTCCGTACCTAGATGACTGGCTCCTCACCGCCACTACTGAGCATCTACTAACCAAAGTGTGAGATGCCACCTTGCAGCTCTGCTCTCACCTGGGAATCACAATAAATTATGAAAAATCTGCCTTGTTGCCTTCTCAGCATATTGTCTTTATAGGAGCAGATCTACACACAAGACACATGGTGGCAAAATGTCCCTTCGAAAGGGCTCAAGTTCTGTGATCCCAAGTCCTAAACATTCTTTCCAAAAGAAAAGTACAGGCAAAGATACTCCTCAAAGTACTGGGAATGATGGCAGCTGCAATTACTCTGATCCCATTGGCACGCTTACACATGAAAATACTTCAGTGGCTTCTATTCACTCAGAGGTCCATGCAGAAACTACCTATGTCCCACCAAATCTTGATAACCGAATCCTGCAAGAAAGACACCCACTAGTGGCTTTATTCCACTCATGTAACATCAGGTCATCCCTTTCTCCCCTGGCCTTTAGCCACAGTGACCATGGCATGGATGCTTCTCAGATAGGGTCGGCGGGCATTATTTGGAAAGGCCAGTTCAAGGCACTTGACAAGGACATGAGGCCCATTTGCACATCAGTGTTCTAGAGATGAGAGCGGTGCTTCTAGCCTTGCAAGCATTTCAGGACTTTCTTCCACTAAAAACTGTTGCAATACAGACAACATGTCACTTGTTTGGTACATAAACAAGCAAGGAGGAACCAGGTCCTACCCCCTTTGTTGAGAGGCCCTGAGAGTATGCCGGTGGGCAACGTCATCCCAACACTTTCTGATAGCAGTGCACATCCCAGGGAAATCCAATGTGACAAACAGACAGACAAACTCAACAGAGTGATTCTGATTCCTCACGAGTGGTCCCTCAAACAAGAAGTCGCAGAGATGATTTTCCACAGATGGGGCCAGCTTTGCTGCAACCTTTTTGCCACGTCCATGAATGCCAAATACAGCAGTTTTTCTTCCTTATCTCCACCCCGGGGGAGTCACCAAGGGATGCAATTATACACAATTGGCCCTCGGGTCTCCTCTATGCCTTCACTCCTTTGACGTTGATACCTAAAGTTCTTCAGAAAGCCAGCTTATTGGGCAGGATCTTAATACTCATCACTCCATACTGGCCTCGCCAAATCTGGTTCCCCTTCTTTGGCCTCATCTACAGGAGGAGCCGTGGATTCTGGACCCAGTTCCAGACCTTCTGACTCATGCGTCAGGAATGCTCCATCCCTCTCTTCAAACCCTCAAATTGACAGCTTGGCTGCTCTGATTCCAAACATAGCCAGGCTTCCTAACCTTTCCCAGTCAGCAAAACATATCTTAGTCTCATCTCATAAGGCTTCACTGATGAGATTATACATGAGCAAATGGAAAAGATTTTCTTCTTGGGCCTTGAATAACCACATTGATTGTTTTTTTGCCCTCATACTTTCTATTCTTGAATTCTTGACAAAGCTTTTCAGTGAAGGTGCATCTGCAGCTACTATTTGAGTTCAGTTAGCAACAATATCTAACTTTCATATAAGTAAATTGGGGTCAAGTCTAATGTCCCACAGATTATGCAATACCTTTATTTAAGTCCACTTTTTTTTATTAAGACCACCCATTAAAGCCCCTCCAGCACCATGGGGCCTCAATTTCGTCTTATCCTGTCTGATTCTTCCTCCTTTTAAACCCATATCATCCTGTGATCTAAAATTTTTAACAAGGAAGACATCCCTTTTGATAGCCATCGCTTCTGCTAAAAAAGTTTCAGAACTTCAAGCATTGTCTGTAAATCCATCCTACATGCTTTTCCACAAAGACAGAATATCTCTATGAACAAACCTGTCCTTTCTACCCGAAGTATGTTCTGAATCTAATTTGAATCAGTCTATAGATCTACCAGTCTTTTTTCCCAACTGTGGCAACAAAGCAGAACATATGCTACATCATCTAGATGTGCATAGATAATTACGTTTCTACTTACATAGGAGAAAGGATTTCAGATAATCTAACCATTTGTATCCTTTTCATCCCTAAGAAAGGTACTCCGGTGTCTAAAGTCAAATTTTCTAAATGGCTATCAGATTGTATTACCTTTACTTACAAATCGTAGAACAAAGAACTCCCTGAACATGTAAAAGGTCATTCAACAAGAGCTATAGCAACCTCTGTTGCATTTCAGGCGAGACTACCAATTGATACCATTTGTGCTGCAGCAACATGGGCAAGGCCTCATACCATTATCACTCATTACAAAGTGGATTTGGCCTCCAGGAACAGCACCTATTTTGGGTCCACTATTCTGAAGAATATTCTCCCTTGAGCCACCCAAGAAAGATGGTGCTGAGACGCTGTCCCAACCAGTACAGAATGAAGGTGAGATAGGACAACATCACATAAAGAAGTTATGTACTCACCATAATGTTCCATGTGTGTTGTCCATCTTGCCTTCATTCTTATGTCCCACCCTCCTTCCCCCAGCCTTTGGCTCCTGGAGGACCAAGCTGTTTCAATTGGCAAATGATGTTCTCTGACCTGTTCTTCACAGACATAATGGACATGTGATTAGTCTTTTTGGTATATGTTGTTGTATCAGCAAACAAGATCTGGGGAATTTCCTAGAACATCATGGGATAGGGTTTCAGCCATGAGCTAGTGGAAAACCTTGAGCTTTGTAAAGGTGCCAAGTCAGAACCGAAGATCAGTTCCCAACCGTACAGAATGAAGGAGAGATGGGCAACACACATGGAATATTATTGTGAGTACGTAACTTCTTTTTTTTTTTATTTAAAACATATAAATTGGCACTTTCTAAATTCTGCAGTACCGTACCTCTCGACCCCTTAGTACAAGAAATTTAGTCAAAGACTAGCATAGTGGGAGGACAAAGGCCCAAAAATAGGAATTTAAAATATTGCTCTTATAAACTTAGAAAACTGATAGAATAACAGGATTTGTGTTAGTATGCATTTTATGAAGGACATGAAGTCTGAAGCTCATATATATGTTATTATTTAGTGACTTCAGGTCCTCTGTGATTTACCAGAAAACCACAAATTTTATGAGAAAGAGACCAAAAGTATGAGGCTGAACCTGGACAGTTGAGAGTTATGTTACACACACACACAGACAAACACACACACACACACACACACACACACACACACACACACACACACACACACACACACACACACACACACACACACACACATTCTGTATTTCTGTATTCTCTTTCACACACATACACACAGACATCTACCTTTCTCTGCTCTCACACAGCCACACAGTCATATACACATCTACTTTCTGACAAAGTAACACGCACACTTTATCTGTCATATGAATGGCTAGTTTAAATTACATAGACACACGTGCACACACACACACACACACACACACACACACACACACACACACACACACACACACACACACACACACACACACACACACACACACACACACACACACACACACACACACACTCTCTCTCATACAGAAAAACGAACCGCCAGTTTAACTAACACAATACTTGTGCACTCGTACACTCATAACTCACTCACACTTACCTTGGCATGGCTAGTTTAAATTCCACAGTAAGTGTGGACTGAGCTTACATCCATAGCATGCAATAGTAGTCACACTAGAGTTGAAGTTGCTGCCTTTCAGTTCTACAGCAGAAATTAAATGCTGGATTTTGTGGCAGTTGCTTTTACTTTTTATTAATGTTGCAACTAAAGGTACTTGGTATTTACAAACTTTAATTGTGGCACGTATGCTTGTAGAGGATTTTCCTATTCTGCTCATGGATTTACTAACTTGCAGCTTCTCTATTATGACTGGGAGAGAATGTGTGGCTCTGTTAGTTTGTAAAACATGTACGAGCTGCACTTATTTTATTTTAATGCAACACCACATTTGTGCAGAATTCTATGGTTATGTCAGTCAAGTACAGCTCTAATTATGATCATTATTAGTTGACTGCAGTGTATTACTCATGCTCAAAAATGTTTTCATTCTTGATATCCTTCAAAAATGCACCCTAACACAAAACGTGTAATTCTAAAACCGTTCTAAGTTTATAAGCGCCCTATTGAAAATTTTCTCCTGATTTCAGACCATTGCCCCCGTCCACACATTATGTTTGGCTAATGGCTATGTTTAAAATTTTTGGTGCTGAGATGCTGAGCGATATACGAGTTCTGTGGGCTACCGGCTCTTAAACTGTACTTCTTTACATCGAGGAAACTTCTGAAACACAAACTCGCTAACATGATGTCCACCTTACAAACAGCAGGATAATATGCAATTGTACCTACCAATTATTCCTGATTTTGCCTTTGTTTTTTGCCCTGCCTTTGGCAAATGCTTGATTTTCTGTTAAGCATTGAGGATTTCAACAACTCAGTATATCTTATTGTTCAAAATGCATAGTGACACAAAATCTGTAAGTGAAGTAGAATAATAGATGCCTGAATCTGAATCCCTATATCTCTCCTCCAGCATTATCTATATATGGGTCTTGAAATCAATGACATCAGCAAGTGTTCCTTTAGTCAGTAAAGACTAGCAAATAGTCCTTAAAGGAGAAGGTGCCGCCATCATGGGGTGTTTTTTTGTTTTTTAAACTGAAGCCTCTCAAAAGTGGGATGGTTCTGGCTCCCTTGTTTGCAAGCTGAAATTGGAATTTAATGGGGACAATTAGGAATTTGTGGCATCCTATTATTTTGAGCTCAAAACTGGGAAATGCAGAGGAATTTAGTACAGTTGAGAGGTATGTTATGAATGCTACATGCTATGAGTTGTGCCAACATTATGTTGTAATTTTTTTTATCCAAATTGCCCTTTCAAAATCTCTATTACCTATTAACATCTGATTACTATCCATACTATCCAGGGACCCCAGAGGTTTTCTATCACTATTTATGGGGCGATATCACCCACGTTGAGAACCACTGGTTTAAGCAAAAGTAACTCCCATTTAAGGTACTAGTTACTTAAAAAGTAATATATTACTATTACTTTATTACTATTTTGAAAAAATAACTAGTTATATTACTAGTTACTAGAAATTGTAATATATTACAGTAACATATTACATATTGTAATATATTATTCCCATCACTGCACACAGCAGAGGGTTCATAGGTTCATAGGTTGATACTAGGCTATCGGCCCTAGGGCCTATACAAGCCTAGCCATAACAATTCCCTGGATATTTTTCCCTGCAATATTTACTTCCCTGCACCCCTGTCTAGCAGGGCGACTGACGTGATCCCCGGGGTGAATTTCCTATCTCCCATCCAATTGTCAAGGTTCCTTTTGAAGAGGGCCTAGGAGGCGCTCTGCTTGACATGTATGGGCAGTCTATTCCAGAGTATGGGGAGTCTCTGGGTCAGGAACCTATCCCTCCAGCATGTTTTGTTCATTGTGATGACAAGGTTTAGATCCCTGGAGTGTGTGGGTCTGAGGGATTGGGATTTCTTTAAGTGGAGCATGTCCAACAGCTCAGGGTTTGACATGGCTTTGTATGTTAAACAGAGATTGCCTCTGAGTAGACGATATGCCACAGATTATAGCTGGAGTTTTTTTAGACGATCAGCATAGGGCATCTGTTTTATAGGTTCATAGGTAGGTACTAGGCTATCTGCCCGAGGGCATTTATAAGCCTAGCCAGAGTGTGTCAGCTTTCGCCGCCCCATTCATTAATTAACTGAGCCTCTGTCAAGCAGAGCCAATGAAGTGATCCCAGGGTTGTACTTTCTGTTACCCATCCACTCGTCAAGGCTTCTCTTGAAGAGTGTTAGTGAGGGGCTCTGCCTAATGTAGTTAGAAATTTTGTTCCAAAGCATGGGGAGTCTCTGTGACAGGAATCTGTCCCTCCAGCATGCTCTATTTATTGTTGTGGCGAGGTTTAGCTCACAGTGACTTGGATTTCTTTAGGTGGAGCATGTCCATCAATTCTGAGTTGGACATGGCTTTGTAAGTCAGGCAGAGATCACCTCTGAGTAAGCGATATGCCACTGAGTACAGCTGGAGTTTTTTTAGTCGGGCTGCATAGGACATATGTTTGAGGCCAGTACTCCTCTTGGTGAGGTTCTTTTGTGGTCTTTCAAGCTGTTGGAAGTGTCTTGTGAGGTACATCCCAAATGGGACATTGTACTCTGTGATGGGACTGATGAGTGACGAGTAGAGGGGCACTATAACCTCTTTATTTCTAGATACAAACCCCTTAGTAATTAGATGGGCCACATAGAAGGATTTCCTAACTACTTTGGCATATGATTGTCAAAGGAGAGATTACTATCTACCTGGGTCCCCAGATCTCTTATTACCTCTTCTGTATTAAGGGGGCTGCCACCTATGTGGTAATTCGTGGGTGTTTTGTTTTTCCAAAACGGGATGACTATGCATTTTTTGGCATTTAGCTTGAGGCCATGACTTTGACACCAGGTGTCTGTCTCATTAAGGCCTTTTTGGAGGATGTCCGTGTCAGCCGGAGAGTCAATTATGGCTCCCAGTTTGCAGTCATCGGCGGACTTGGTTAGCCATAGTCCTCCTGTGTTTGCCTGTACTTCTAAGAAATATATGCCGAACAGTAGGGGTCCCAGAACTGAACCTTGCGGGACACCACTTATGACTGGTTTAGAGTCAGACCTGGAGCCCGCTATTCTTACCATGTGAGTTCTGTCTGTAAGCCAGTTGGCAACCCATCTTGTGACGTAGGGATTTATGTTCAGGCTGGTGAGTTTTTCTATAATACCCGAGTGAGAAATGGTGTTAAACGCCTTGGCGAGATCAAGGTAGGCTGTGTGAACCACCGTTCCCTCATCTATGGCCTTGGTAACTGTCTCGAAGAAGTCAACCAGGTTTAGTAGGCATGATCTGCCCTTAACAAAGCTGAACTGGGTCGGTTCAAGTGTTTAGAGGTTCCCAATTTCTATGTTAATGAGTTCCATGATGATGCGCTCCATAGCCTTACAGACCAGGCTAGTCAGGCTTATGGGATGATAGTTACCAGGGTCAGTTGTGGCTCCTCCTTTGTGGAGCGGAATAATCATTGCTGTGCGCCATTCTATGGGCACATAGCCTGTGGAGAGGCTGAGGTTGAACAACATGTTTAGGTGGGGGGTTAGTTCGTTCTGTAGTTCGTGCAAGACGCAGCCTGGGACACCAACTGGCCCCATTGAAGCTGTGTTTTTGTCTTTTGAAAGGGCTGTTTTTACCTGTGCTTCTGTGATTTCCGGGACACTACACTTTTCCGCTATTGTTGTGGGCCCTTTTGAAGGTGAGAGGGAGGTGAAGTTTGCACTGAATCTATCTGCCAGTATGTTGGCAATATCAGTAGGTTCAGTATATTTTGTGCTGTTTTGCACTATCTCAGAGCATATCTGTGAGTGCCTTACAAGCTGACGGTTCAGACATAGCCACTAGGAGACATGCTTGGATGCGGCTATGTGACTTTGTGGAACCCTTCAAGAAGTCCTTGATGACTCTTCCTTGTTTGGGCCATCAGTTAAAGATACGCTCACCCACAGTGACTAAGAAGGAAAGACTCTGTCATGTTTTTTACTCCTGAACAGACTTTCTCTAGAAACCAACAAGGTAGTAAAAAGATGTGGTTCCAAAAATCTCAGGATCCTTTCCAGGTCTCGTGCGGGATAATTCTTCCAGGGAGAGGGGAGGATACTTCGATGGAAAACATCACCCTTGAGGCAGAGGGGGTCTGCAGAATCAGGGTTTCAGACATTCCTTCTCTGATATGCCCTATCAGCGACCCTGAAGAGTTGCCCAACTGTCCGCCTTTGGAGGTAGTCAGGGGGTCATTTCTCTTTGCACCTAGATGCCTGGATAGAAATCACAAATAGTTCCTGGATGCTAAGAATCGTAGTCAGAGGTTACTACATACCATTTTCCCTTTCTCCTCCTGTTCATAAAAGGAAACTTCTGGGTGTTCCATCCAGTCAGATGGAAGATGCAGCTCTAGAAATACAAAAGCTGCTCCAGAAAAGAGTAATCCAAGAGGTCTTACCTGACCGGATAGGATTTGGAACCTACTCCTGCTTCTTTTTAGTGCCAAAGAAAACGGGATCTAAGCAACTTAAATCAGTATGTAAAGAAGACAAAGTTCAGAATGGTCATGGTTCAGTCCATTCTGTCTCATCTGTGCAAGGATGATTGGATGTGCTCTACAGATCTCCAGGATGCATACTGTCACATAAAAATGGACATGGGATCCAGGAGACATCTACCCTTTTGGCTGAGAGCTAGTCACTACTAATTCATAGTATTGTCCTTTGGACTCACCACAGCCCCCAGGGTGTTTACCAAAGGCATGACAGTAGTAGCAGCTCACTTGAGACTCAAGGGATTCCAAGTGTTTCCCTATCTCAGCAATTGGCTCCTCAATGCCCCATCCAAGCATCAACTTCTACAAGCCAGGGACTACTTGCTACAGGTTTCCAACACTTAGTCATCCTGATAAGCTATACTAAGTCAAACCTAGTCCCAGTACAGACTCTGGAATTTATAGGAACCCTCTTGAATACTACAACTCAAGTGGCACCTTTGCCTCTCCATCACATCGCATCCCTGAGACTTCAAGTTTGGGCCATACTATCCCACCCATCTCCTCCAGCACATTTAGTACTGCAAGCTCTGGTGTTGATGTCAACTGCAATACTTCTAGTCACTCTAGCAAGGTTCTTTATGCGAATCCTACAATGGACATTGGCATTACAGTGGTCCATACGTTACCAGCCTGTATCATTTCCCATTAAACTCCCCCCATCTGCAAACATCATATTTGCTGGTGGCTTCAGTCTGATGACCTCTTTTTGGGCAGACCTTTTACCCTGCCACCCCCAGTTGCCACTGTGACCATGGATCCTTGCTAACTAGTGGAGGGGGGGCAATTCTTGGGAAAAGTGGTCCAAGCCATGTTGTCCCTTCTGGAGAACAAATTGCATATCAACATCCTAGAGATGAGGGCAGTCCTAGCACTGTAAGTATTTCAAGATGTTCTCTCTCTGGGGACTGTTGCAATTCAGACAGACAGCATGTCAGTAGTCTGGTACATCAACAAGCAAGGAGGAACCCAATCTTACCTCCTATGCAGGGAGACCATGAGGGTTTGGGAATGGGCGATAGCTTCAGACAACTTTCTCATAACAATGCACATTCCAGGGAAAACCAGTGAACTAGCAGCCAGGCTCAGCAAGTCCATTCTGATTCCTCATGAGTGGTCTCTAAATCAATCAGTAGCGAATATGACCTTCAGATGTTGGTGCCAGCCTTGCTGCAGTCTGTTTGCCTCTCCCCGCAACAACAAGTGCAGCAAGTATTTTACTCTGATCCCACCTGTGGGGGAGTCACTGAGCAATGCTCTGGTCCAGGATTAGCCCCTGGGTCTTCTGTATGCTTAGGTTCATAGGTAAGTACTAGGCTATCTGCCCAAGGGCATTTATAAGCCTAGCCAGAGTGTGTTGGCTTTCACCACCCCCTTAGATTAATTCCCTGTGCCTGTGACCAGCAGAGCTATTAGTTCTCTGCGCCTCTGTCCAGCAGAGCCACTGCAGTGATCCCCGGGATAAATTTTCTTTTTCCCATCCAGCCGTCAAGGTTTCTCTTGAAGAGTGTTAGTGAGGGGCTCTGCCTGATGTATATTGGAATCTTGTTCCAAAGCATGGGGAGTCTCTGGGTCAGGAATCTATCCCTCCAGCATGTCCTATTTATCATTGTGGTAAGGTTTATATCCCTATAGCGTGTGGCTCTCAGGGATTTGTTTTTCTTTAGGTGGGGCATATCCATCAATTCTGGGTTGGACATGGCCTTGTATGTCAAGCAGAGATCACCTCTGAGTAAGTGGTATGCAATCGAGTACAGCTGGAGTTTCTTTAGTCGGGCTGCATAGGTCATCTGTTTGAGGCCAGTAATCCTCTTGGTGAGGTACTTTTGTGGTCTTTCCAGCTTTTGCAGGTGTCTTGTAAGGTACATCCCAAATGGGGAGTTGTATTCTATAATGGGTCTAATAATTGATGAGTAGAGAGGCACAATAACCTCCTTTGTTCTGGATGTGAACCCTTTTGAGATTAGGTGGGCCACGTAGAAGAATTTCCTAACCACCTTGGCAATATGATTATCAAAGGAGAGATTGCTATCTACTTGGGTCCCCAGATCCTTTATTACTTTTTCTGTATTTAGGGGACTGCCACCTATGTTGTAGTTCACGGGTACTTTGTTTTTTCCAAAGGGGATGACTATGCACTTTTTGGCATTCATATTGAGGCCATGATTTTGACACCAGGTATCCATCTCAGTGAGACCCTTCTGGAGGGTGTCTGTTTCAGCCGGAGAATCAGTTATGGCCCCTAATTTGCAGTCATCTGTGAACTTGGTCAGCCAGAGTCCTCCTGTGCTTGCCTGTACCTCTGAGAAGTATATACCGAACAGGAGGGGTCCCAGTACTGAGCCCTGGGGGACGCCACTTCTAACCTGTTTAGAGTCGGACCTAGAGTCTGCAACTCTCACCATGTGGGTTCTGTCCATGAGCCAATTTGCAACCCATCTCATGATGTAGGGGTTAATTTTCAGGTTGGTGAGTTTGTCTATAATACCAGAATGGGAAATGGTGTCAAAAGCCTTTGTGAGGTCTAGGTAGGCTGTGTGGCCCTCCTTACCCTCATCTAATGCCTTGGTAACTGTCTCAAAGAACTCCACCAGATTTAGGAGGCATGATCTGCCCTTAACAAAGCCAAACTGGTTGGGGTCCAAAGTTTGGAGGTTCCCAGTGTCTCTGTTAATGAGTTCCATGATGATGCTTTCCATAGCCTTGCAGACCAGGCTAGTCAGGTTTATAGGGCGGTAGTTCCCGGGGTCCGTTGTGGCGCACCTTTGTGGAGTGGGATAACTGTTGCTGTGCGCCACTCTGTGGGTACGTAGCCTGTAGAGAGGCTGAGTTTGAACAGTGTGTTTAGGTGAGGGGTTAGTTCATTTTGGAGCTTTTATAAGACACAGCATGGGACACCATCTGGTCCCATTGAGACTGTGTTTTTGGCTTTGGATAGGGCTGTTTTAACCTGTGTGTCAGTGATTGTCGGGGCCTTACATTCTCCTGGTTTAGTTATGGGCCCTTTAGGGAGTTATAGGGGTGTGAAGTTTGCACTGAACCTGTCTGCCAAAATGTTGGCAATATCAATCAATTTGGTGTATTTTGTGCCATTCTGCACCAACGCAGAGCAGATCTGAGAGTTTCCACTTAGGTTCTTGACATAGCTAAAGAATGCTTTGTGGTTATCTTTGGGGTCCTTGGCAATTTTTCTTTCTTAGCTAGCCTCGGATGATATAATGAGGGATCGTAGTTTCTTGCTGATACTGATCAAGGATGTCTTTCCTCCTAGGGAATTTGCTCTTATCTGTACTAGTTTCTTCCTTCTATTGTAGAGCCTGTTTATGGCAGGGGTCCACCAGACTGGTTGCCTTTTTTTTGGAGGAGTGAGTCTTGGTTTTACTTGGGATAGCATGATCCATGCATTCCTGCACATGATCATAGAGTGCCTTTGTTTAGGTTTCAGTAGCTTGGACAGCATTTTCCATTGGCATGGGGGCTGTGAACCTTTCCACCTCAGTCTTAAGCAACGTGAAGTTTGCTTTTGAAAAGTTTTTCACGGTGGTTTCCTTGATTGGAGTTGGTGGCAGAATGTGAATATCCAGAGTGATTAATCTATGGTCTGATCTAACCAGCGAGGGGTTGCCGTCAGGTGTGGAACACCGGTCACCCATGTTGGTGTTGACCAGGTCCAATATGTTGTTCCTGCTGGTGGTGGTGTTGACCAGTTGATCCAGGGCGTTCAGGTTTATAAATTCTAGAAAGCGCTGGGCAAGGGAGTTAGTACTTGAGTAGTTCTCCCAGTTCTTACCCACGTCTTCCTCTGATTCCAAGTTCTTACAGAAAGCAAGCAAACCAAAGAGCTCAGTTATTCTCATTGCCCCTTTTTGGCCTTGACAGGTATGCTTCCCATGCCTTTTAACCTGGAAACATCAAAAATATGGACCAAGGCCTATGAAAAGTAGGAAGAACTGGCCAAACTTTTGTAAGCTGATTAATATAAAATTTGCATATATAATTATGTCACCCCGCCCTCTCCAGTGGAATTGTGGAATATCACTGTCAAACGCAAATTGAAGAAAAGACAAAATATTGAACACAAAATATAAGCAGAGAACAGTAGTGTTTTGTTTATATTAGTTTTACACTTGGGAGTTCTACCACAGTAAGTTAGATGGGGCTGTACAGAGCACTTTGTGAAGAACTGGCCTTGTAAGTGGACCAGGTTTCAGTAGCCTAAGCACAGAACAGAGGTGAAGGGGACAAAAATAAGATAGTCTGCTCCAGTAGGAATACATAAAGATTTAAACTGGAAACGCAGCTTTAAATGCTTTTAAATCTAAATTTTAAATATAAGAGAATGGTATATGTCAATGTAATAAGCAGACAAACTGAAAGGTTTGTTTACTAAGCCACTTGATATTTTTGTGTTCCCTATATCTCACAGTGATCCTAATCTAGGCATATCTTACTCTTACTGCAAACACCCATTTTTCTTCTTGTGTGTGTGACTTACTGCAAAGTTCATAATAAGATCTTATTGAATGCTTTTCCTTGAATTTGCCTTACCTAATCTGCCACAGGAAGATCACATAATCTCTCTAACAGTAGGACCTCATTTTTACAACATTCCATCTCAGTCTACACCAGTGGTGTTAGAGCTGTGAGACTGGAGATAATCCCACTTCCCAGAATGTGAGACATCTGTTACCATTCACACTCCCCCACCCCCACAGTATGCCAATGATTCCACTGAGCAACCACATCATTTTTTTTCTTTTTTACTTTCCTTGATGAAGTTGAGGTAGAGCTGCCGCGGAAAGTAAATTTCCTCATCCTCAGGTCGGGCGTGTGCCTGGCGGGTGTGATGGTGGTGTGTATTGTTGTCTGTCTGTGTCCTGTCCCTTAGCCTCTTCTGCACTGCACTACTCTGCAGAAGACTTCAAAGTTTGAACTGAAGTTCAAAACTGAAATTGTGCAATGTGCACAGCTCCCCTCAGTGCTTACTGCTGCTGCTACTCCCATACTCCGTTTTCTCCTCCACTCTCCAATCTATTCAAATTTCAAACCAAAACAGTCTGAATAGTCTCCCATTGAGTCTGACAAGTAGTCACAAAGCTGATGCATCACTCACTTACCTGATATGCTGGCGATGCATGATGATGTCAGCCATACCTTAAAATTATCAATAAAAATTAAAAAAAATTAAAAAAATCAGGATTTGAAGGGGCCAATTGGAAATTCGTGGCACCCCATTATTTTGACCTCAAAAGTGATAAATAGCGAGGAATTCGGTATGGTTGAGAGGTATGATGGTTCCCCTTTCTCTGGTCTCACTTAAGATATTCTCCATGGATTCTGGAACCCACTCAGGATATCCTGTCCCACCCATCTAGAATTCAACACCCCATTCTCCATGCACTCAAACTAACCACTTAGTTTTTCCACTTCCACTAATAGTTAAGACAGTCCAGGCTTGCTTCCCCAGTTCATGAGATTAGCTCAAATTTCCAGAAGGCTTCTACCAAGAAAGTCTACAAAAGCAAATGGAAAAGATTTTCTTTTTGGGATTCCAACTAAAATATCAATCTTTTTTCAGCACGTATTTTGGCCATTCTTCTCTTCCTAACAACCCATTTTAAAGAAGGGGCTAATTTTGCTACTATTAAACTTCAGTTGACAGCGACCTCTAATTTCCATTCTGAAAACAAATCCCTTTCTCTGACTACATCCAGGTTGTGTAAAGCCTTTATGAAGTGAGTTTTTCTTCTCTGTTCCCAATAAAAGACCCTTCTCCTCCTTGGGGTTTTGCTGGGGTTCTTCAGGGTTTGACTCAGAAACCCTTTGAACCAGCAGACATATGTGATATCAAGTTTCTCTCTTGGAAAACAATATTTGTAGTAGCTATCATTTGGCAAAAAGAATCTCTGAGCTTCAGGCCTTATCAGCAAAACCTCCTTACATTATCTCTCTTAAGGACAGAGTAGCTCTATGGACCAATCCTTCCTTTCTTCCTAAAGTGGTTACGGAAAGTAACATTAACCAGTCTATACAATTATCAGTCTTCTTTCCAAATTTTACGAACAAGGGAGAATACATGTGCACAGACAATTTATGTTTTTACCTTCATAGAACAAAGCAGTTCAGGAAGTCCAATCAGCTGTTTGCATCTTTTTTCACTAGCCGCCTGGGCCAGGCAGTGTCTAAACTTACTGTAGCCAAATGGATTAATGATTGCATTTCATTGGTTTATTCTCAAAAGGGATTAGATTTATCATGACACCCTAGAGCTCACTCTACTCAGTCCACTCAGCTACTTCATTTCCCTTCTCTTCAAGGACTTTGATGATATTTGTGCTGTGGCCACTTGGTCTAGGACTCACACTTTTGTTACACATTACAACTTGGACATTGTCTCTAGAAGCAGAGCTTTCTTTGGTTCATCAGTGCTCTGGCATGTCCTTCCATGAGGGCCTCCCAAGGACTATGTAACTGGAGATACTGTCCCATCTTTGAGAAAGAATGAAAAAGGACAACATCAGATTTAGATGTTATGTACTTACCATAACTTGGCAGCTGTAGTGTCCATTTTCATTCTTCTTCACTTTCCTTCCCATCCATCCCCCAGTCCGGGCTCTCCTAGAAGTACCTTGTAGATGGTATTGGAACTTTTCAGTTTCAGGTTTGAGCCCAACCATTTCCTATATCTTTTTTTCTGTCTTTTTTATAAAGTGGGAGACTAGCCAGCAAATTCGATCTGAAGAGTTAGGGACAGACTCGAGCATTATGGATAGAGGGAGGAGCTTGAGAATTAGATCCGAAGTCTTTTGTATGTGGCCGAGTCGAATCCATTGGTCAGATCTGAATCCATCTGTGAGGAAGAATGAAAATGGACAACACAGATGCCAAGTTATGGTAAGTACATAACTTCTAATTTTAGCAGGCCTACCTCATTACAATGTTTTGCCCACAAAATGTCAGGAACCTGCTGCAACAGTCTGCCATCTGCACTCAAACATGGCTCTTCTGTTCTTTCCTCAGCAACACTAAGTATTCCAGTCACATAGGTTCATAGGTAGGTACTAGGCTATCAGCCCAAGGGCCTACTTAAGCCTAGCCAGCAAGGTTCCATAGCTTACGCAACCCAAGAAAGTTATTTTCCTGTGCCACTGTCCAGCAGAGACACAGAAGTGATCCCCGGGGTGTATTTTCTGTTTCCCATCCACTCATCAAGATTTTTCTTGAAGAGTGCTAATGAAGAACTTTGCTTGACATAGATGGGTAGCTTATTCCAGAGTATAGGAAGTCTCTGGGACAGGAATCTATCCCTCCAGCGTATCCTGTTTATTGTGGTGACAAGGTTTAGGTCCCTAAAGCATGTACCTCAGAGGGATTGGGATTTCTTTAGGTGTAGCATGTCCAACAGCTCTGGGTTTGACATAGCTTTATATGTTAGGCAGAGATCACCACGGAGTAGGTGATATGCTACATAGTAAAGCTGGAGTTTTTTGAGGCGGTCAGTGTAGGGCATTTGTTTGAGGCCAGTAATCCTCTTTGTGAGGTACTTCTGTGGCCTTTCCAGCTGCTGCAGATGTCTTGTGAGGTACATTCCAAAAGGGGTATTGTACTCTATAATGGGTCTAATGAGTGCCGAGTAGAGGGAAACAATGACCTCTTTTTTCCTGGATGAGAACCCTTTTATGATGAGGTGTGCCACATAGAAGGACTTCCTGACTACTGTGGTGATGTGACTATCAAAGAAGACACTACTGTCCACCTGGGTTCCAAGGTCTCTTATCACACATTCAGTGTTAAGTAGATTGCTGCCTATGTGGTAGGTCATGGGTACAGAGTTTTTACCAAAGGGGATGACACTGCACTTTTTGGCACTGAGCTTGAAGCCATGGCTCTAACACCAGGCATCTGTCTCAGTGAGGCCCTTCTGTAGGATGTCCAGATCATTTGGGGACTTGACTATGGCTCCTAGTTTGCAGTCATCTGTGAACTTCGTTAGCCAGAGGCCTTCTGTGTTAGCCTGTACTTCAGAGAAGTAGATACCAAACAGGAGAGGTCCCAGGACGGAACCCTGTGGTACTCCACTTGTCACTGCTTTGAGGTCAGATTTGGAGTCTGCATCTTTTACAGTGTGGGTTCTATCAGTGAGCCAATTGGTAACCCATCTTGTGACATAGGGATTTATACCTAGTTTAGTGAGGTTAGCTATAATTCCAGAATGGGGGATGGTGTCGAAAGCCTTGGGGAGGTCAAGATAGGCTGTGTGAACCACCTTACCCTTATCCACGGCTTTGGTGACTGCCTCAAAGAAGTTGATCAGGTTCAGGAGGCATGATCTGCCTTTCACAAACCCGAACTGGGTGGGATCCAGAGTTTGGAGGTTACCAATGTCTTTGTTTATGAGTTCCATGATGATACGTTCCATGGCCTTGCAGACCAGGCTCGTCAGGCTAATAGGTCGATAATTCTCGAGATCAGTGATGGCTCCCCCTTTGTGGAGTGGGATAACTGTTGCTGTGCGCCATTCAGTGGGCACAAAGCCTGATGCGAGGCTATTATTGAACATGGTGCTTAAGTGGGGAGTCAGTTCGTAATGAAGTTCGTGTAAAACGCAGCCTGGGATGTTGTCTGGTCCCATGGATGCTGTGTTTTTGGCTTTAGAGAGTGCAACTTTTACCTGCGTAGTTGTGATTACAGGGACTCTGAATTCTTTCTGTATAGATATGGGCCCTTTAGGGGGTGAGAGGGGGTAAAGTTAGCACTGAACCTATCTGCCAGGATGTTGGCAATATCAGTTGGTTCTGTAATTTTCGTGCCTTTGTTCTGTAACTCAGAGCAGATCTGGGTGTTGCCGTCTAGATTCTTAACATAGCTATAGAATGCTTTGTGGTTGTCCTTGGATTTAGTGGCGATTTTGTTTTCATAGCTAGCTTTGGAGGATCTTATAAGGGATCTCAGCTTCTTACTGAGGCTTAACAGGGAGCACCTCCATTCATGGGATTTTACTCTCTTTTGCAACAGTTTCTTCCTTCTGTTGTACAGTTTGTTTATGGCAGGGGACCACCAGATTGGCTTCCTTTTTTTGGAGGATAGCGTCTTGGTGTAAGTGCTTGTAGAGTGCATTTGTGTAGGATTCAGCAGTTGTAACTGTATTGTCCATCTTCAAATTAGGCTGGTACATCCAAAATAACTGCCATTTGCCATGTAATAGATAGTACATCTTAATTTTCAAAGCAGATCCTACTCATTAAGTTTGCTGGAGCCAAGGTGCTTAATAAAAAGGCATGCTTGTTTTCAATCAGCCCTAAAGAGACTGGAATAAGTTTAGAAAAAGGAAAAACAGTGGGAGCATTAGTGACACCCACTGCTCACACTTTTTTATATTATCTTGGAATTTTCTCCTGGTCATTTATTTTCAACACAGATTGAGTCACATCATTGTCACTCAGAAACAGAACATATTTTTGTCGTACTTTCAACTTAACAATAGGTCCTGCTTGATCTACTTGCATTAATGCTCTTATGTTTACCTCATCCTTCCCACTCAGGTGTTGCCAGTGCATCCCTCCTGACGTTTATTGCCACTCTGAAGGGGTGGGGGTGGTAGAGAAACATTTGAAGGATTTTGATTTTGTCACTGCTGCATTTGCTGATGTAGCTGTTGTGGATTATTGAAGTCTCCTTTCCAGTATCCCTTTTGTCCACAGTTGTGATAAGCCCCCTCCCTGCTTTATGTTTCTGAACATTTGATACTCTTCTCCTACTCTACCTACCTTGCCTACCTCTGCCCTTGTCATTACCTCTTCTTCCAAAACTGTATTTGCAATTATATGAGATTATCTTCTGCATCTCGACTATTTTTATCTACTTGGGCCATGTAGTGCTCTGTGTATTTTATTAACTTATATGTTCCCTCCTCCTGCCAAGTGGACTGCCTATCTTGTCCCTTGGTGAGTAAAATGTAGCTTTCGGCTACCCAAATATTCTACCTCATCATGTTCTGCAATGCTACAAAGGACAAAGTGGTGGGGTAGACAGTACTAGTTTAGGTTGAGGTGATGTTGAATGTGCAGGTGCTGAAGGAGTGACATATATAGATACACTTTTCCGTGGGGTAACAGGCTGCCCTCTGTCTTTTTGGGATGAGTGGGGGGTCTGATTAGTTCAGCAATGTGGGAAGAAGGGAAGCTGATCTGCTTCCCCAGAAGACCCCCCCCCCCAGCTGTAACACTGTCATTTGAAATGGCTGGGTACAAAGGAGCAGATGGTATGGTATTATATGCCTTTACTGTACTTTTAAGTTCTTTAACTTGTTGCAACAGTTTGTCATTTGTATCTTTTAACCCCTTTACAGTGAATTCTTTCTGTTGTTTAAACATTTCAGTATACCAATCATTATAACTATTCCGCTGATCAGTTTTTATCTTATTACCCTGGTGTTCTAATTTAGTTTGTAAATGTAATATTTTAATTTTATAAAAAGGTTTGCTGTCAGAAAAGCATAAATCTTAAGTTTGGTTTAGTTAGTCTGTACAAATATGCTATGTACTGACAAGATTTCACCCATATATGCAGGCTGGAGAACCAACAGATGGTTCAGTAATCTTATTACCTGACTTACCCATAATGTAGGGTGTAGTACACTGTTTTTGTCGTTTAGCATATTTTTTAGTCTCACAAAACACATGTAATCATACATACAAATTCATACAAACTGTCAGATATACACATGCAGCACTTGCTGGGCTCCTACCTGCTATGCATTTATGAATGAAACCCAATTCAGCCCCCCACCCCCGGGTTAATGAATATAGCATATACTGTAAGAAAAAAAATCATAATTATGACTATAAGCCTAAACATAGAATGGATTCACCAGTGCAATAAATAGTGTGCATACAGTCCAAAGCTGCATTTACATTACTGAAACCCACAGGAACTCAGAGACACAATGCAAGTTAAAAGAACGTACTAAAATGAGCTCCCATTATTTGTCAACGTGATCCCTGACACAGTTTTCAATAATGTGAAGAAAAACAAATAAACCTTGATTAGAGCTGTTCGTCATAGCATCAGCTGAAAAGGAATACTTGTTAACACATATTATCATGCAGCTATTCATTTCAATACACAGACTGTCAAGGATTCTGGATGCAAACACATTATTTATTATAATAGTATCATGATATGGATTATCTCAAAAATAGAGAGATTCAATCATATGCACAGAAACAAGCCTTTTTATATCTTCAAAATAGGAAAAAACGGGTTCATACAAAGTTCTAATCTTTCCTAACTTATGATAAAGCACACACACACACACACACACACACACACACACACACACACACACACACACACACACACACACACACACACACACACATTTCCAAGGCTAAAATGAAGGAGTAAACAGATAAAGGGGTATGCATATGGGAGGATAGCTTAAAATATTTGTCATGCTGTAATCTTGACATGGCTTATGTGTTTACTTTCAGCAAGCTTATCTCAGAGACATTACATGCAAGCACAAGGTGTGTAACCTTCTTTCATGGTTACATAATGAAAAGAAACATTTACCATCTGCTTGCTAAGCTCTAATGAACTTTAACAAAAATCAAGCTATTCTTTTCAGTGGGGGAAAAGAAATATATGAAACGGTTGCAGTAGTTTTAAGATAAACGTATATTAAAGTAAGCAATAAAGTAATAATAAAGTAGTATATCAATTGCAATAGTTTCCCTGTTTTATAGAGGTGGATGTCTAGACCAGTGTCCTTAGTTTGGACTATTAAAACAATAATTAAAAAAGGTCACACAGAAAAACCAATCAGTTAAAAACCAAAAAGAAGAATCTAGCAAAGCTAGACTTTCCACTGTGTGATACCTTAAACCTCTTGTATTGTTTTAGTTTGTTGTGCAGTCACCCTAATTTTTATGAATATCAGTTGGGTACGACAACCCTGAGTTTTCAAATCTTAACCAAATGTTCCACTTATGCTGTGCTAGTGATTCCATAAGAAGGCAGAAACATGCATGTCCACAGCTAGTGGGTTTGGCTTTTTTGGCCTGAAATTTTCCATAAATAGACTTAAAAGAAAAAGTCATGGACATTCAGAATTGCCATTTAGCTGAAACATCCAGTGTCCTTAAAAGGTAATTTGCATATATCCCATGTTGCCTCTAATACAAGAGGTTTAAGGTATCACGCAGTGAAAAGTCTAGCTTTGCTAGATTTTTTTTTGTTTTTTAGTTTGGGCTATTGACAGAGATTTTTAAGTAAATAGGCTTGAAAAATACAGTAAAATGATGAATGTATGGAAAATTACAGTTCTTCCTTGCATTTGCAAAGTTGTTAGCTATTTTTACATTAATAAATGCATTTACTTTAAGATAAGAAGTCTGCAGGTGCAAGCAATTAATAATGAGATCTCCAAACAGTGTGTTTTGAGTCAAATATGTAAAGGTTATTTCTTGCATTTGCAAAGATGCTGGCATTTTTATTACCAACTACTATTAGTTGGAGATGAGCAGTCTGCAGGTGCAATCAATTAATGTAGTAATGTCTGAGCAGTGTGATGTCCATTATCTGATCACTGTTGCAGTATTGCCAACTAGTGGGAAGTATCCTGCCAAGGATACCATGTAGCTGACCACTATACCAAAGCTTGGACACCTTCCTCTTGTGCCATACATCTGCCTCATGACCAATGCACAAGAATATTTACTGGTGCATAAAGCATGTTAAGACATGTACTTTCCTAGAACTTTCTTGCCACCAGCCCAAGATGAAAGATTGCATCTCTTAATTTGGTCTGTCTGCTAAACGGCATGTGTCAGTTTCTTATCATTGTGGGCAACTACTTATCCCTGTTGGGGACCCTTCCATGTTTCTCCAACTTTTAACTTATTTTTTTCAGTTAACAAAGAGAGATAAATGTGACTGTGGTAGGCAGATTCGTTACAAAGACAATCATTCTATGTGTTTATTTTATGTAGGTATTGGCAGTAACTTTAGCGAGTGTTCCATTTATAAGTCTTTCATACCCTAGACAATCAGGAGTTGTTACTGTCCCTGAAAATATATTTAGATATCCAGAGACTTAGGGAGTTTGAATAAGATAGGATGTTCTCTGAGTCTTCTCTTTTGCATGTCCCTCAGCAGCTGCAAAAGAAAGAAAGTGGAAGAAGCTTAAACCTTCAGAGTTTTTTGTTGTCCAGTTTGGTTGTACCCTGACATCTCTGTTGAGGTACATGATGAGCTTTCAGACCACCTAGTTTTTGTTGTTCTTGCTGACATGACCCCCTCAGAAGGTGAAAAAGTACGGCTTGTAGTCACATCCGGTTTGAATGGTCAGACAGCTGGCAAGGCTGTGAAGGTGGAATTACTGTTATTTATTTTTGAAGGACCAGAGAGCATTCTGCAGATCTTCCTTTCAGAGGACATCCCAGGTACCCTTATTGAGGTACTTCAGGAGTCTGCTCCTCCTCACATTATTTCTGCTGACACTCTTAAAAACAAGAAGCAGAAAACAAGGCTTAACTCTCCTGTTATTCCTTCTCCAGCTGATCCACAACAGGAGTAGTGTATTTTTTCTCAAGGTTATTTAAACCTTTCACATTATTAAAGCCGCCTCAATTTTCTAACACTCCTTCTTAAACTCCTTCGAAAAGAAAGAGGGATATACCTTCATCTGATGCAGAATCCTCACTGATCCACTCACCTACAGAGAAGATTCATTAGAGGATGAAGACATCCTTTCTCATGGCTCCACTTTAGAAGAATTGTCTTTTTGTTGCATTATTTTAAAATGATGCGGCATATCCACTGGGAGAAAAGCAAATCCCTGATGCATAACTGAGATACTATGACTTCTTAAACATGACTTTCCCCAAGCCTTCACTCATCACCCCTGGGCTGGAAGCCTTACAGGATACATTTTTTTGTCTGCTTGCTTGACACCTGTATCAAAATCACCTTCTCCAAAAGAAGTATGATAGGATCTGATGTCAATTTTCATTCATTCCTCAACTAATGGGTTCAGATCTGATGCTCAGATCTGACTCAGCTGTTATAATAGCTTATGGCCTCCAACAAACTCTCAAGCTTGAGCTTCTTCCCTACCCATAATTCACCAAACCCTAACATCTCCCAGATCTCATTTGCAGCTTTCGCGTCTAGACGTGGTCGCCTTCAGCTCTCCAGTGAACAGTGGGAAACAAGTCTTTTTTATAGATGTTATCTAAAAAATCTGTATATATATGACTATTTCTTTAATCTTTCATTTTATTTTTAAATCATTACTACTGCTCTTTTTTGTACACTTTTAAGTGTAAGTTTTCCTACCATTGTTGGTAGGCCGATCCTTCCTTCTGTAGTCCCTTTTTACACTTAGTGTATAACTCTTTCCTTACTATAGCTGGTATTTTTTCCTATCAACAAAGTTATTGTAGTTCTTCAATACCATTGTTGGTATTTAACTTTCATCGTCTTTTTTATTTAAAAAAAAGGTTAGTTTAGTATTTCTTTTATTACAGTAATTTTTTCTTTCAAAATGTCTGAAAAAGGTCCTTAAGGAGTTAAAAAATGTGATTAGTGTGAGCACAAGTTGCCTTACTCCGATGTCCACAATCTTTGTCTATAGTGCTTGAGCCCGGATCATTTACAACAGGATTGCAGTATCAGTCATGGGTTCAAGCCCCCCAAGCACTAGCTGACAGGAAGAATAAATTGATTTTAAAAGGCTTACTGCCATCTTCCTTCTCCAAAGCCATTTCTGGGGTTCAATACCCCAAGCATAAATCTAGAGACCCTAAAAGAAAGGTCTAAACCTTCTGACTCTCCAGCTTCTTCTTCATCAAAACCTAAAAAGAAGAAAGAAAATAGATCTGAAATTACTTCCAATCTGACCATCATCCAATCAAGCCTGTCCTGCATCCTACACCCTCAGATCCAAAACCTTTACCAAGGACAACTTATTCCCCTAGTCTGGATCCAGTCCCATCCAGAGTACACTCTCCCTTTAAAAAGAGTAGCTCCAAATTGCCATCCCTGGCATCTTCTTTCTCCTCCAGGAGTCCCACAGAAGCAGATGTGGAAAGGATGATAGGGAAATTCTTGACTGTGCAAATACAGATGGGAGTTCTTATGGTTCCTGGCCCTTCAGGTCAGGAAGCCCAATCATCTACTACTTCTGCCATTACAGCTCCATCTCTAATCCAACCTGCTGTTTTAGAGTCTTTAGATCTGAGCATTCTAGGTCCATCTGGTTCAGATCCGAAGAAATCACCATCTTTGGATCCAAATACTACTGTGAGTACTCTGGCTCTGACATCTTTGGAGCAGGCTGACTCTTGGAGCTACAGCATCCCTGTTGGATCCAGGAGGTTGAAGTCAATTCTGAGGTTTTTGGAGCCATCTCTTCCTCTCAAAGTCTTGGCACTGGACAGCTTGGCTCCAACTTCCTCCTCAGGTGGATTGTTCTCAGAGCAGATGGAGGTTATGAGACAGAAACTCAATTACTTGGCTCCGGTGTCTTTCTTCTCCCTGGAGCAATCTGCCTTTGAGCTCATGAAGAGAGTGTTCTCTGCTCTGGTAGGTCAGATGGGTCCTAGCCACTTGGCTCTAACCTCCACTTCTCAGATGACTTTGCACTGTGATCCTCAACATTCTACTCCACAGGGACAGCCAGCTCAAAGCTTCCAGACTGCCTAGCTGGCTATCCCAATCTCTTCTGATACTTTACTGGACCACTCCATCGAGGAAGTCCCTAGGAAGAGAAAATGCAAAAGGAGGCTCTTGGACCCTTCTCAAGAGTCAGTCACTGAGGATACTGATTTCAGTGAAGGAGAGGGGTTTCCAAAATCACCACCTAATGATGTCTCTTTTGGAGACATTCTTAAGATCCTTAAGCAAAAGGGTGGCTGGTCTTCCCAAGACCCTTTTCCAGAGGAATCAGTATGCCTGGAAACCTTTGGGACTGGCCCGTCTACCTCCTGGGTTACTCCACCCACTGATGAGCTCATTAATTTGATCTCTAAGCAGACTTAATTTCATTCCAACCGCAGACGATGATTTAGTGTCAGCTTTAACTGACTTAAAACAATTTGTCAGAAATGTGAACCTAAAATTGATGTTTAAAAATAATGAAGCCACACAATCTATTTGTAAAAGGCGTAGTACGTTTATACCTGTAAATATTCCTATTTTGGCTGCATTTCATGATTTATGTGAGAGAGAAATAAGGCAAGCATATGCACATAAGATTAAAAAAAGTTATAATTTGTCATATAATGAATGTTTAGCTCTCAAAGAATTACAAGCGGATGAAAATATAGTTCTTAAGCAGGCGGACAAGGGGGGTGCCGTTGTAATTATGAATAGAGATAATTATTTATCTTCCGTATCTGTTCTATTGGATGACAACTCAGCTTTTAAAGCAACAACACTCACTGATGTAAAGAAATGTATCAGTACTGTAAATATGGTGATGTATGATTTACAACTTAGTGGTGACATTGATTTAGATGTGTTCCATTTTTTTTACTGTTCCCTGTCCCACTATACCACAATTGTATGGTATACCAAAAATCCATAAGTCACTAAAAAATCCTCCAATGAGGCCGATTGTTTCTGGTAATGGATGGCTCACAGAGCCTATTTCAATATACTTGGAGAAACAATTGCAACCTTTTTTGACACGTTGTAATACTGTGTTAAAGGATACAGCTGATTTTATTTTTAAGCTAAAGCATTGGTATAATAGCTTAAATATTAGCGATATAAGTGATGAAGGATTTTTGTTTGTGACTTTAGATGTTACATCTTTATTCACGGTTATACCGAATACACATGGGGTTCAATCTATACGTGAATTTTTATGTAGTTTGTCTATATTATCAGCAAGACAGGTAGAAAATATATGTTGTCTATTGGATACAGTTCTGAATAATAATATTTTTTTGTTTAATAAGCATTTTTATTTACAATGTAAAGGGGTAGCGATGGGCACTCCGGTAGCTAACACCTATGCAAACCTTGTCCTATTTCAATGGGAAAAGGAGTACATTCTTAGTAACATCAATCCATTTAATGAGAAGGTTTACTTTTATCAACGTTTTGTTGATGACTGTTTTTTAATTTGGAAAGGTACTGTAGAAGAATTAAATGAGTTTGTACAGTTTTTAAATAATAGTACAGATTTTTTAAAGTTCAAGATGGATTATTCTAGTACTTCTTTAGTTTTTTTAGATTTACAGGTAGGCATAAGGGATGGAAGTATTTTTACTACTGTGCATAAGAAGAAGGTCCAAGCATGGATATATATACATAACACTAGTATGCATGCCCCTCATATATTTAAAAGTATTGTTACATCCCAATTAGGTAGAGTCAGTAAATTAAACACTGACGATAATACTTTTTTATTGCAGTTAGATGAAACACTAATGGAATTTGTGAATAGTGGTTATGATATGGACAGGTTGCAAAAAGCTAAAGCAACAACCATAGTGGAAAGACAAACAAGCCTTAAACCCTTATTTTTATTACCACAAGAGACAGTAGATCGAAATGTTAAAAACAAAAAAAAATTGAACAGAGTTAGATATGTAACATCTTTTAGTAATATGATAGATCAAGTTAAGAAAATTATATTTAAGAATTGGGTTGTTTTAATGGCCTCTGAAGAAATGAAGAATCTCTTAGGCCATAGACCATATTTTTTCCTATAAAAACATGAAGACGTTAAAAAATAGATTATGTTATAAAGATTTTAGGGGGAAAAAAATTCAGCAACCCTTTTCCAAACCAGGTACACTAAGATGTATGAATTGTAGCTGCTGCATTGATATTATTGATATTAATGACAACAATACATTCCTTCATCCTGTAACACATAGGAATTATAAATTTAATGTAGCGGCTACCTGTGTTAATAATAATGTGGTTTATTTGGCAACCTTTCGTTTATTTGCCCTTCCTTCTATGTGGGAAAAACCACTAGAAAGTTAAAAGAACGTATTATTGAGCACAAATCCGAGATAAGAAGAGCTAATGAAAAGAATGCCTTGTATAAACACATAAATGCTGTTAATATTGAACATAAATTCAAATTTAGGGTTATTGATAATGTATCTATATCTTGTAGCGGGGGTGATATTAATAATTTATTAGAAATTAAAGAATATGAGTGGATAATAAGATTGGCAGCCGATCATGCACCAGGGCTGAATCCCACCATTACTTTAAAACCTATTTTAGTTAAAATACAGCGTACTAAATTAAACTAAGTAATAATTATTATGTATTTTCACTTTGCATATATTTTTATATCATATATTTTTACTTTGTATATATTATTTTATATATGCATATAATATGTGTTTTTGTAATGTTTTGAAATGTTTCACATTTTTTGTCATATGACTTTGGCTGCAGGTCATGTGATTAGTTTGGCTCCTATTTAAATTGTGTGTGTAAATGAAACCTGTTTTAGTATTGAGAAAAGGCTTGTAACCCGAAAGCTGTGCTGTTATATAAAGGTTTTTTGTTTTTCAACATCTGTGTTTTATTGGATACATCTTGGACTTTTATAGTTTGGATTCTTATAGTTGAGCCAGTCCTCAGAAGACCAGACTGGATTCTGGTTCCACCAGTAGGCAGGGAATTTTGGGGTAAAGGGGTGCCAGTATATGCCATGGTTGTGGTGGCAGTTACAAAAAAGGAACTCATGGAACAGAATTCCACTGTCCATCCTTCTAATAGAGAGTCTAGGGCAATAGACAGATTTGGGAAGCATGTTTATGCTTCAGTGACTTTTGCACTCAGATTGCTGAACTGTTTAGCATATTTTATGAGGCTTCAAATAGGTTTGATTAAAGAGCCAGACCAAATAGAATCCAGAACTTACTCGAGATTTTTTTTTAGTGCCAAAGAAAACAGGGGACTGGAGACCAATTTTGCATCTCAGTGTATTGAACAAGTCAGTTCAACACACAAAGTTCCAGATGGTCATGGTTCAGTCCATTCTGCCATTTCTGAGCAAGGATGACTGGATGTGCTCAACAGATCTTCAGGATGCATACTATCACATAAAGATGAACAGACGATCCAGAAGGTACTTAACACTTCCGTCTGGGAGTCAGTCACTATCAGTTCAGAGCACTGCCCTTTGGCCTCACCTCAGCCCCCAGGGTATTCACCAAGTGTATGACAGTGGTACCACTTCACTTGAGACTGCAAGGATTTTGGGTCTTTCCATATTTAGACAACTGGCTCATTACTGCCCCAACCAGGCATCGACTGATAGAAACATGATACCAGGTGCTACAGACTTCTTCACATCTTAGAATAACCATAAATTACAAGTGTCATTTACAACCAACCCAGGCATTAAAATTCATAGGAGCAGTGTTCAACACAGTATCTATGGTAGCTGGTAGCTTCTCTTGCACTATCAAGAGCACAAATGATAAGTATACAGGTCAGGAAAATAATTTGCAGTACCAGAATTTTGGCCCAATTAATTCTGCAAGCCCTGGGATCTGTATCAATGCCAATAATTTTAGTGCCTTTAGCAAAATTCCACATGAGAATTCTACAATGGATGCTAGTATCACAATGGTCAATGCTTTCTCAACCCATCTCGGTGAAGATAAGAATAAGTCAGGTATGCTATGATACCTTTGCTGGTGGATGCAGTTGCAACAGGTGTTACAAGGTCATCCTTTCATCCTCCCTCAGCCCAAGGCCATATTGCACATGGACGCTTCCCAGATTGGGTGAGGGGAGCATTAGTCCAAGGCACTTGGTCCCCTGAAGAGTTCAACTTGTATATCAGTGTTCTGGAGATGAGAGTGGTACATTTGGCATTGCAGGCATTCCAGGACTCTCTCTCCCTCTTGGGACAATTGCAGTCCAGAAAGACAATATGTCAGTAGTTTGGTACATCAACAAACAAGGGGGAACCAGATCTTATCTCCTCTGTTGAGAAGCCCTTAGAGTGTGGCAGTGGGCAGTATCTTCCAACTGCTTTCTAATAGCAACACATATTCTGGGGAAGTCCAGTGTGATAGAAGACAAACTGAGCAGGTCCATCTTACTACTTCACGAATCGTCTCTCAACAACAAAGTGACGGAAATGATTTTCAGTCAGTGGGACCAGCCTTGCTGCAGTCTTTCTGCATCTCCCCTAAACTACAAGTGCAATAGCTTCATTGTCCTGATCCCTCCATCGGGGATGCTCTACTCCACGATTGCCCCCCCCCAGTCTTCTGTATGTTTATCCTCCGACTTTACTAATTCCCAAATTCCTGCAGAAACCAGCCCGGTTGAAGAACAAAGTCATCCTCATTGCATTTTACTGGCCTCAACAAATTTGGTTTACCTTCCTTTGGCCTCATCTACTATATCTATCTTGCATTCTGGATCCAACTTCAGACTCCCTTGTCTCAACTGACAGGCATGGTTCTCCCAGATATCTCAAATTTCAAACTAACAGCATAGTTTCTCCAGTTCCTTTAACAGCCAGACAAAAAATGCTGTATTCCGATATCCATTCCATATTTTTATCTTCCCATAAACTTTCTACTAGGAAACTCTACAGGAGCAAATGGAAAAGATTTGTTTGTTGGGCAGAGCAAAGTCCGATAGACCCCTTCTCAGCTCCAGTTCAGTCTATTCTAGAATTTTTAGCGAGATTATTTAATGAAGGTGCTAGTTCATCAACTGTTAAAGTCCAACTTGCAGCAATCTCTAACTATCTTGCTGGATTTCAAAATTCTTCACAGCCTTCCTCTAAACTGTGCAAGACCTTTTTGAGAGGCATTCTTCAGCTAAGACCCCCTTATAAACACCCCATGCCACCATGGGATTTAAATTTGGTACTGCAAGCCTTAATTCATTCTCCCTTTGAACCAGCAGCTAAATGTGATGTTGAATTTTTGACCTGGAAAACTATCTTTTTAGTTGCAATTACATCTGCTAGAAGAATTTCTGAACTTCAAGCATTATCTTCTAAGCCTCTATAATTGATTTTTCATAAGGATAGAGTCATGTTGTGTACTAATGCTTCCTTCCTTCCTAAGGTGATGTCAGAATGCAACATCAACCAATCCATTATCTTGCCAGTATATTTTCCAAAATTTACAAATAAAGAGGGATATGTGTTGCACTTACTAGATGTTCATAGGCAATTACATTTCTAGGTACACAGAACAAAATAGATTAGAAAAACAGATTAACTATCTCTTTCCTTTGCACATAGTAAACTGGGTAAATCTCTTACAAAGGTAAGTCTAGATACTGTAGATGGTTGGCAGATTGCATTTCTTTTATCTAAAACAAATTGACTCTCCCCTTACCAAAGCCTTTGAGGGCTCACTCAACTAGATCCATGGCAACTTATGGATGAAGTATGTGCAGCTGCAACTTGGTCAAATTCTCATGCTTTTATAACATTTTACAAAACTAGATCTGGTCTCAAGGGGAAGAGCCATCCTTGGCTCAACCATACTCAGGAATATCTTTCCTTAGTGTCCACCCAGGATTTTAGGTAGCTGGGGACTCTGTCCCATTAGTTGAGGAATGAATGAAAATTGACAACATCAGATAAAAAAAAAGTTATGTACTTACCATAACAGTCTGTCTGTGTTGTCCATTTTCATTCTTCCTCAACTTCCCACCCACCAACCCCCACCATTTTTAATAACTGACTTCTGGAGGAATAAGACACTTCAAGAATACCAATGTCTTGTGTTAAACTCCAGTTATGGCATATCATTATAATCTTCCTATCAAGCAGCAAACAAGATCTGAGAGGTGTTAGGGGTTGGTGCATTGTGGGTAGGGAAGGAGGTTGAGAGTTTGTTGGAGCCCACAAACTAGTATAACGGCCGAGTCGCATTTGAGGATTGTATCCGAACCCATTAGCTGAGGACAAATGAAAATGGACAACACAGATGAAGTTATGGTGTGTACATAATTTTTTACAAGGTGCCAGACTCATAAATTTATGTATAATAATCCTTCCTTAGACCCAGTTGTGATTTGTATTGATTTTGATAAAGCAAATATACTTTTGTCCTCTGCTAATGTCTACTAATGCTTTGACTGTTGACACGGATAGCAGAGACATGGATATGTACACAAAGAAAGTGCATACTTTTGCTATACTTTCTTTATGTGCCAGTCACTAGCAAACTCATATGACCAGGTAAGTTTTGCCCATTTTTGATAACATTGACAAGCTAATTTCTGAATTTTCTTGCTCCAGACCATACATCCTTCCTTTTGTCTTTTCTTATCTCTGCTACTTAGGTTGCAAGGCATTCTATAAATTAGATGCATACTTTTGCTGCAGCAATTGAATCTTTGCTGTTCATTTTACTGACATTTATTTACCTGGAAAGTCCCACTGGGCACAGGTGTCCTTTTTCATAGGAGGCTAAGAGTGAAAAGCTCTAAGGTAACAAATACATTGCAATCTATATTTACAATAACAATTTTTATAATGCAGTAATAGTGCATACATAGCATAGTAGTCAGTATAATAACATTTGTATTGATATTCACAAACAATATACAGCATTACATTGAGAATTTACAGATACGATTGGTAGGAGTAATTTAAGAAAAACATTTGAGTGCAGTATTAGAAGGGATAAGTAAATTTAAGTGTTAGTAGAGAAGTAGCGATGGAATGGAAACTTGTGCTAAATTAGAAGTAGGTATAGTAGTTTAAGAAGTACAATAACGTGAGGTATTAGAATGGGATAAGCAAGTTAAGTGATTTACTGCTTTAAATGGAGGGATTAAAAAGGTGAATGGAGGATTAAGAGAAGCTCTGTCCAGATGGGGAGCAAGGACAAAGCCAGGAGGCAGAGAGGAAGTCTTTTTTTAATGAATTGAAAAGATGAAGGTGTGAGATAGACCTGACTAATACAGAAATTTTATTCCAGGTTTTTAGGATTAGAGACTGACCCCAGCAGCCCTTTGTGGTTTGTAGATGGTAAGTGTTTATTATTTGATTGAAGGGGGTGATTTAGTAGCTAGCACTGGAGTATGAGGCTAACTGCTTGGCAGGCAAATTGGGTATAGATGATTTTGTGAGTTAAGATTATCTGGGTGTAAGGTAGGTGGTGAGGAAGTCTGGGCCAGTTAAGTGATTTAGTGCTAGTGAGGATTATAGGTTGGTCATGATAGGAACTCCATACAGGAGAGAGGGTAAGAAGTAAGTGGTAGCTAGAGTTACATTGGCAGAGTCTGTAAGGAATTTCTTTACTCTATGAAGGGTACCTAGTTTTTGAAGGGTTTTCTTAATGCTGTTGTGGATATGTAAATCATATTTAAGATTGTCATCAGTTATGCCAAATAGTTTTGTATGTGAAGTATCTTCAATCATAATATTATTTAAAGAATACATTTTTAAAGTTGTTTTTCCATGGAAATTCAGTTTTGGAAAATAAGAAAAGTATAATTTATTTTTTTGGGGATTTAGTAGTTGATGATTATCATGTAGCCAACTTTCAAGAGAGTTAAAGGTTTCTTGAGTAATTCTCTGAAGATGTCTGATGTTATCTGAAGTGCATATTAGGATAGAATCATCAGCATATTGTATGAGGTACTCTTGCTGACAGGATTTATGTAAATTGTTAGTGAATATATTAAAGAGTAGAGGGCCAAGAATGGAGCCCTGTGGCACACCAGTATTGGCAGGAAGGAAGGGAGAAAACATAGAGAGCCATTTAACAGACTGGTATATATTTGGTAAGTAGTTGTTAAAGCATAGTAGTATGATTTTTGATAGCCCTAGGGAAGATAGTCAACAGAGGAGTTTTCGGTGAGACAGTAGATAAAAAAGCTTTAGAGAGATTAAGGAATACAGAAGAAATGAGTTTGCCTTTGCCTCTGGCTTTGCTAATAGTATCTATGAACGTTAATAAGGTTGTGGTAGTGCTATGGACTGCTTTAAATCCATGCTATGTGGGGGTCAGGAGCTTTTATCTGAAGGATTTGTTCAAGTAGCTGTTTGTGAATGCACTTCTCCATAAGTTTTGACAAAGTAGATAATATGGTAGTAGGCCTGAAATTGGTTATCTCAGATGAAGTTCCTCCTTTACCAAAGGGGATGATAAAGACTTTTTTCCAAAGAGAAAAATTGTATGATTCTTTCATAGATCTATTAATTAGGATAGGCACAGGATAGGCTATGTAACTGACAGCTAGTTTGAAGTATTCTGCTGGGAAATAATTTCTAATGTACTTCTGAAAATTAAGAACCATGAAAATACATAAATCTTTCATTAGACATACATTTAACACTTTTCGTCCCTTACCTGGAGCTTCATCATTACACTCATGTAAAAACATAATTTCCTTATATAATGTTCCTACTCTAAGTTTAAAGGAACATGGCTCAATTCATTAAGGGTTGCACATAAGAATAAATAAATTACCAGTACTTAAAAATTAAGAAATAAGATGCAAACCTCCAATAATTAAAACATTATTGTAATAAAAAAGTTACCAATGGAGTTCCAACTACTTATCCAGTTAAAACTGTTCATTAGTGATAAATATATCTACTTAATCACAATGCCACCTAACAGAAACTTTAATTTAATTAAAAACATTTAATATTAACTTCTTTAATAATAACAGTTGTGTGATATTATTTTTCAGATCTTAAGTTAAGTACAGGCTGCAAAGTTACTTTCATTTAACCCTGGTGGTGTTCCTGCAGGTTTGAAGTTTATTCTTGCCAGGCAATTAGATGTATCAGATATATTGGAAGAACTTAAATTATATGTTAGAAAGCTGAATTTACATTACATTTTCGTGATGAGAAAGGATGGACATATATAAAGATTACAGATAGTATTTCAAAGAGAAAGAATGTGTTTAATCCCCTGATATTTTATCATCATTTGAAAAGGCTGTGCTGACGATATTTATAAATTATTTAATAGTAAAAATAGGAAGAGAAATTATAATTTGAATAAAGAAGAGTATGAACTTTTGAATAGTTTGATAAGAATAGCTCCATTAGAGTTATGAAACTGGAGGATGTGTGATACCATAGACTATAAGTATACGAGTAGTATAACTCTGAATCATATAATTCTGTATCAAGGAACAAAGTGAACATTGCTTATAGGGAATTGACATCGAGTTTAGATGAGCTTTTAATGGATAACAGAATAACATTAGATTTATTTAAATTTTTGAAGGCAGATAAACCCATCATTCCAACTATGTTTGGGATACCAAAGGTTCACAAAAACATTTTTGCACCACCCCCATAGACAAATTGTCTCAGCTAGTCATTTGAAGATGCATCCTTTTGGAGTATTGATAGATAAAATATCAAGAATCACATTTATTAAATGATTCATGGGATTTTTTGAGAAAATTGACCCCAGACATTTTGGAACAGACTTCTGTTTTTTTTTTTTTTTAAAGATGTTGTGGATCTTTTTAATTCTGTTCTAAATGAGGAATGATTATCACTCTATCCTGACACTTTGATTGAATGTGAATTTTTAACAGCAGAGAATACTAGATTTTGCTACTATAACATTGGAGAATAATTTTATTTATTTTGAAGGTGAAGTTTTTAAGCAAGTGAAAGGGATAGCAATGGGTGTAGCATGTATGCCCATATACACTAATACTGCACTTTCAGTCTGGGAGAAAAAACAAGATCTTCCCTTCAAATTTTTTTAAATATATTTAATTATATCTGTTTTTAAATGATATATTTATTTTATGGAATGGACCAGGCAACAAGGTCAAGGATTTTATTAACTTTTGACATGAGACATAGGCTTTTTTTATTTACTTTTAATTATGATAAAGACTTGATTACTTATTTAGATGGTAATATCAAGCAAGTTTGCACCCCTATTCTTTTAAGAAGTATTTGATTAAAGGTCAGTGCATTAGGGTGGCCAGAATTACCTCAACTTCGGAATACCTGGATGAAGAAATGAGTAAATTAAAAATAATGTTTATGGAAGGGAGGTACCCAGAATTTTTGGTGAATACAATTATTATAAGTGTAAGTGGTTCATGGGGAACTAAATGTAAACCACTTCTAAGGATTGATAGGACAGGGATAGGAACTAAGATTTCTAGTGGAGCATCTAATTGCGGAGGTTTTGAAAGGGCCTATGTTGTGGTTTATATTGAAAGTTCTGGTGATATAAAAATGTAATAAAAGGGAACTAGAAGTATTTAAAAGGTAATGAAGATATATGTAGAATTCTTGGCAATGAACCCCATTTTATTAATAAGACTTTGGTCAATTTAAAACAAAATTATTAGAAGGACCAAATAGAAGAAAAATTGGAAATGGAAAGGACTTCACTGCCAAGTGTGGATTTTGTGGGCAGTGTCCCTACATTTTGGAAGAAAATAAATTAATTTTATTAATGAATGGTTTGAAATCTGCGTAGTATTTAAGGACATTAATTGCAGGTCAACAGGTATTCTATATCTGTCTCTGTTCAGGATATGATGGATTTTATATTGGAAAAACAGCGACAGCATTAAGAAGGAGAATTTACGGGCATAATTATGATATTATGAAGAAGAACTAAAATAATACACTAGCAAAACATGTTGGTGAATGTAGAGAATATAGAAAGTTTACATTTGGGACTATTGAAACTGTAGACAAAAATCTCAGGGGAGGTGTATGGGAGAACTTCTTAGAGTATAAAGCACTAATATGACAACTTAGACTAAATGGAGGAACACCACCAGGGTTAAATGAAAGTGTAACTTTGCAGTCTGTACTTAAATGAATAGCTCCAAAATTATAACACACAATTGTTATTATTAAAGAAGGTAATATTAAATAGTTTTAATTGAATTCAATTAAACTTCTTATTAGGTGGCATTTTAATTAAGTGGATTATATTTATTACTAATGAATACTTTTAGCTGGATGAGTACTTGGAATTCCATAATGATTTTTTTTATTATAATAATGTTTTAATTATTGGAGGTTTTTATCTTATTCTTTGTAATTTTTAAGTACTGGCAATTTATTCTTACATGCAACCCTTAATGAATCAAGCCATGTTCCTTTAAATTTAGAGTAAGAACATTATATAAGGAAGTGACACTTTTATATGGGTATTCTGATGAAGTCCCTGGTGAGGGACGAAAGCACTAAATGTATGTCTGATAAAAGATTTATGTATTTTCATGGTTCTTGACCATTTCCGGTTCCTTTTGGTGCTTTTGGGTAGTTCTTAGTTTTGTTGTAAGTGCTTGCCCCTATGAAGTGGTTCTGAGGTCTGATAATTCCTAAAAGATGTCCTTCACTTCAGACTTCCAAAAAATGTGTACTCTTTCCTTGCAACCTGAATTATATACCAGAAAAGTTATTTCTCTCTCCCTTTGAACCTACTAATGCAGCTACTTTAAAATGTTACACATGGAAGACAATTTTGATAGTAGTGTTGATTTCATCAGTGAGAGTATCAAAAGTCAGGCTCTTATGGCTTCTCCTCTTGTTCTGTGTTTTCATAGTGACAATAGAGCTAACCTGTCCATTATGCCTAAAGTTCTAAATGAAATATCTTTAAAACAGTCCAAGCAATTTACCTACCTGTTTTTTCCTAATTATCAAAACAAGGGAGAACAAATTCTTCATTTGTTAGATATTCACAGATAGTTTAGATTCTATTTGTACAAAACTAAACCCTTCACGAATTCAGATCAGCTGTTTGTCTTTTATGAGAGCAAAAATATGGGTTTTCTGTCTCAAATGGACAATTTACAGGTGAGATTCTCTTGCTGTTTTCTTGTATTATACCTTTCATCAGAAATTCCTTCATGGCCAGATCAAGGCTCAGTCTGTTGGACTATTGCTTCACCTGATGCCTTTTCCAAGGGTCTAGGCTCAGGAACTATTCTGGAAGCAACCATCTGGTCTTCAGTTCAAACCTTTACAAAACACTATGAGACTGATTTCTTTTCCAGAGCCAGAACTGTTTTTTGCTAGATCCATTCTTCAGGGTATTCAGGGCCCCAGCTCTACACTTGAGTCCTCCTCCCAGCTGGTATAAAAGGTTGGAACTGTGGAGAGTGAATGTTGTACAGGCATTTGATTCCCCAACCGTCGTAGCATTCTAAAGAAGCCACTACACACTTTCATACGGCTAAAAAAACAATGTTTGCTGAATGCATATGCAAGCTGTTTTTATACATTCATCAGGGAGAAAAGATAAGAACAGATAGCAATCTGTGTAAGTGAGAACACAGGCTCTAACATGAGCTTTATCATGGATAACCTTAATTTTAGATTAGGTAATTCCTGTGGGTACCGTCATTGATTTTGGGCAGCTACTACTAATGGGAGTGGTAAACCTCCTTTTTGGAAAATATATATAGGAGTGTGGGTTTATTGTAATTTAAAAGGGGATGGGGTAGAAAATCAATTTTTTAATGTTTTTATTGAAGCAAAAAGTCTAGAAACATGCAACATGGATTCAAACAGAGGTGAGAAAAAGCAACTACATACTACAGGATCGGCTTGCCAGATAGTGAGTAAACTAAAAGATGGAAATATAAATTCAAAAGAACCATCCAGTATAATCGGTGGGAGTAATATCTTTTTATCATAATGACTACTCTGTCAGTATTAGTAACCGACCAGCACCAAATAAAACATTCAAATGCCAATATTCCTTTGAACAGTTTATTACTTGATGAAAAAGATACCAGATAAACTGGTTTCAGCTAAATGCCTTCCTCAGTATCAAGTAATATAGTTGATCAGGCTGAGTAAATAAGCAATGTCATCATGACGTAAATAACCACCATTTTTAAAGACTCAGTTATGGTAAATGTACTTGATCTTTAAACCTCATTGTAAGAATTATTAAAATGTTTTATTAGTTTCTAAATCACACCAGTTCAAAACAACTTGTTTATATAAAATATATGTTAAGTCTTGTATTCATTTAGTGAGGAAGCTCTGTGGACATTTCAGTTGTTGGATGTGCCTGGTTAGTTACATACCAAAGGGAGCATTGTACTCAATGACAGGTCTGGTGAATGCTGAATATGGTAAAATAATGACCTCCTTGGACCCAGATGCCATACCTTTGTTTATAAGTTGCACAACATAGAATAATTTCCTCACTACTGTAGACATGTGATGGTCAAAGGATAGATTACTGTCTGTGTGTGTTTGTCCTTACGCCCCTGACTACTGAGTCAACTGTTAGGAGTGTGTTGCCAGTATGATAGTTACCAGTAGTTGATGACTTCTGAAGGATACTATTATGCATTTCTTAGCATTTAGTTTTAGTCCATGGCTCTGACAATAGTTATTTATCTGTCTTATTTCTTCCTGGAGAATATTAGTGTCGTGGGAGATTTTGTGACTGCTCCTAATTTACAATTATATGCAAATTTGGCCAGCCAGAGGCCTCTGACATTGGCCTTGACTTCAGAGACGTAAATGGAGCAGTCCTAGGACCAGTCTCTGAGGGGCTGTGTTTATGACTGGCTTCTCTGTAGAGGTGGATTCCCCAGTTCTAACTTCCTGGGTCCTGCCTTTGAGCCAGCTGGATATTCAATGGGTGACACAAGGGTTTATACCTAACTTCAATCTTGAATTTATCAGCAATGCCCAAGTGGGGTACTGTGTCAAATGCCTTGACCACATCAAGGTAAGGTTTCAGATGTTTTTAATTTCTCCAAGTCTTTTGGATTTCTAATACCATGACGGGAATGGACCCCATTCCTAAGTCAAAGTACGATAAAAGTTCATGAAATAAGTATTGTTTCACTCTTTGATGTCATGTGCAATGTGTCCAGTAATTCCTTCTGCAATTCATATGGTGTTACATGAACTGGTAACATATCTAAATATGATTGTAAATTATTTTTTATAAGACCCATTGCTCCTACTTCTATTGGAACTGTCTGGGTATCTTTCTTTCACATGGCCTTCATTTCTACCTGCAGATCCAGGTATTTTATGACTTTGTGTCTGTCTGTACGCAAGACACTGTAGTCACTGGGTGTGGTGTTTTCAATGATCAATGCTACTTTTGTCTTCTTTTCTTGGACCACTATATCTGGTTTTCTAGCATCTATCTTTTGAACTGTTGGTATTGGGGTGATCCCATTTGATATAAACTTCATCATTTTCTATGATTCTTTGTGGCTCATGTTTCCAGCGTTTTTCAGCCACTTTGATACCATAATGTTTGCGCAATCTCCAGTGTAACAGTCACATTATTATGCCTTTCTGTATACAGTCCCTCTGCCATTAGTGTGTTGCAACCAGCAACAAGGTGTGTGACTGTTTCCAAGGTAAGCAGTGTGAACCATTTTGTTATCATCCATTGCTTCTCAAAGAAGTCCACCAGGTTAAGTAGGCATGACCTGCCCTTTAGGAAACCACATTGACTAGTTCAATGTCTGGAGCTTTCCTATGTCTTTATTGATCATTTCCATGATAATTCTTTCTATGGCTTTGCATATAAGACCAGTGAAATGTGTATGTCTGTAGTTTCCAGGGTCTGTATATGGCCTACATTTGTGCAGAGGGATGACTGTTGCTGTTCTCCATTCATGAGACACAAAGCCCGTTTGGAGGCTATGGTTAAATAGCAATTCCAGATGGCCTGACAGGTCATGTTTTATGCTATTTAAACTGTATCCTGAGATATCGTGTGAGACAATGATGTAGTGTTCTTGGCCTTTGGACAGCACTGAGGAACTGTTTAGTGATAGTAGGGGAGGTTATAGTTGATGGTATTTCCTGTGGGAAGGTTAAGGGAGAGAAGAGTAAAGCTGTCTGCCAGTAGATTTGCTATATCTTCTGGCGTAGTATAGATGGCCCCATTAACAATTATCTCTGAACACAATTGTGTATTGCCATTGGGGATGTGGACATAGCTAAAGAATACCTTGTGCTTGTCCTTGGACTTTGAGGCCAAAATTCCCTCAAATTTGGCTTTGGTAGACTTTATTTGCCCTCTGCATTGTTTAATAGTTTGATGAAGGTGCTTTTATTCTGCTGTTTAGTACACCTCCTAATTTTTGCCATGCATTTTTTTCCTTCTGTTACACAGAATATTGATTTTGTGATTTCACCCGTATTTCTTATTTTTTGAGTTAGATCTGTACATATTCCTGGTGGGTATAACTGCCTCTATTCAGCTATTAACATGCTTGTATAGGGTTTCTTGAACAGTTCTGCCTAGGCAGCAGTATTCTCAGGGTTTATGGGGCTTGAAATTTTGCCAGGTTATCACTTCATAGTAGGAAGTTAGCCTTAGAGTGGCTCCTGAACATTTCAGGTTTAGCTGGGGTTCCGGGTTTTATTTTACTTCAAAGAAGACCATTTTGTGGTCTGACCTTTCAAGACAGGACATTACAGTGGGGTTGTGCAGCACTCTCCCATGTTGGTGAGGACCATATCCAGTATGTTTGTACACCTGGTCAGGTATTGACAATCTGGGCCAGGGAGCAAAATTCAGGAATCTCTGTGCCTGCACATTTGGTGTCATATCTGATTCTCAGTTGATAGTGGGGTAATTAAAGTCACCCATAAATATGGTATGTGGTTGGTTGGTAAATGTCTCCAATAAATTTATATACATGGTATGGGTTTCCTATGTCATAAAGGGGGACTTATAGCTTTCAAGGAGGTGCTATGGATTTTGCCTATGGTGATTTGAATGTAGAGAAGCACAAGTGCATTGTCCTGTTCCATCAGCCTTGAGATATATTTATTTTTGATGTAAATGAAAACACCTCCACCTTTAGTACCTGCCTGTGTAGTAGCTGTTCTAAATGTGGGGAAGGCATTATAACTTTGCACTGTTACTTCTACATGGCTTGAGTACACTTACTGCTGATAAGTTACTGTGTCAGTCATAATACATTTTAGCAGAAGGTACATTTCCTCTGGAGACAAGTATTTGTATTGGTGTAATTGGTGATAGAAAATGTTGTAAGGTATTACCGATTATGTTTGTCTCTTGTCATCAAAATTTGAAAGTGTGAGAGATATTTTCTGGAATGCTGTGCATGAGCTGTGATTCACTACCTCTGGTGTTAAGTCCCTCAGTTGTTCTAAGTAACTTTAAGAAAGGATCTGTCAATAGCATTAGACAACATTTACCAAATACCTTGGCCAAGGGATGCTGTTTTTTTTTATATCAGATTGTGTGGTGTCAAGTTCAGAAGTTATCTCTTGCTACCTTTTAGTACTGATTCAAAGCTTGCATTGCTATGCAAGCAGCTGCCTGAACTGCTTTCATGGATGTGGGACACATCTCTGACTCTTTTTTTACTGCAGTTAAGAATGAAATGTCTGAGAATGTGCAAAGTCTGTATGAGCTTTTTTGCTGACAATTAGATTAGTGGTTGTCCAAGAAGGTGTGGAATGAGGAATGCTATCTCTGCACAGCTTGTACCACTGTTTGATGCCACTTTCTGGAATCACTCTAACAATTGCACAATGTGTTATCATGGCTCTCAAAATTTAGTTGAGGGTTGGCATTGGCATATGAGAACATTACTGAGAAGAAAATTTATTTGCTTAACAAAAATTGCTTAGAGCAATACAAGTGGAGCAGAATCATGTCAGTGACATCCACCATAGAATTAAAGCATACATCCTTTCTTCACCAAAAATAAGATTAGTCAAGGAAGAAAAATGTATCAGACTTCTCCTTAAAAAATTATGTTTCACCCATGAGGTGTTGTTGAGTGTGTGGCACTACACTTTGTTTTAAGAGGTTTTGTTGAGTATGTAGCATTACACTGCTCATTTTAAGAGGTTTTGTTCTGTTTTAAGCAAACAATACTTCATGCACACTCAACCAGTAAGTGCTGCATTCATCTTAAGTATTCCTGTGAAGTGAAAAAAATATTCCATTTCTGATCTGCTGTAAATATAAAAAGCAATTAGTAAACAAATGATGACTACTTATGTTGAATAAAAAACACTTAGAAATGGCTTCAAGTTACACTTTGTGAAATGTTATAACTTACAAATGGATACTCCTAACAGACTCAGAACAGCCAGTACTGTGATGAAGTAAAGCAATATTTCACATCTAGCATGTTCTCTATACTTTAACTGACATTGATTTTCATTTTTTCAATGAAAAATAATGGTATATCATGACTCTGGATTGTCTGAGAATTGAGAAAGAACAGGATTTCATGGCATTTGGCATTTTTGGCCGGAGAACTAATTCAGCACAAGATGTATTTCCACACATATTTGTTAATTATAATATTGTGAACTTGCATTATTGAAAGTTTTGTATCTAGAATTTCTTTTAGTTTTCAATATATCTTGACGCAGAAGAAAATTATAGCAAAATCACCTTAGTGACCAGAAATTACAGTTAATAACCATTGGTATATCTCCTGAATTGCATCTCATGAAAACAGAATTATCAAAAAATCAGTGTTCCTACTGTAAATGCGGTGAACCAATCTGCCTATAAGTATGCTCATTAAACTCAGTCCTGACAAAAACATCTAACACATACTGAGTATTAAGTTGCCATATGTGGTAATCATTTAAGTAATTAAACTAACTTGTAAAGTATACAAACAAACCTGCAAGTTAAAAACACATTAATCAGGGTACTATCTGCATGCCAGCACTGCAAGTACAAACACAAGGAAAACGATGTTCTTAAAAAGTCTGGCTTCAAGGTTTATGAAACTTGCATTACTGCAGCATCATTTAGCTGACATTATATGTCTAGAAGTCAGATCTGAGCATCAAACATTGAAAAATGTTCCACTCAACATTATACTAATTTGACATTTCAGATTACCAATGAAATCAGTTGGTTAAACAACTATTAATATTTCAACCATCAGTATTATAATAGTAAGACATTGTTCTTATAAACTTAGATAGTTGCTATTAAAAAGATGTTTTGCATTGGCAAGCAATTTTCTGAAAGACGTGAAGTCAGAAACTCCATTCTGTCATTATTTAGTGACTGTAGTCTACAACACTTTGCCAGAAGACCAACAGTTTTAAAAAGGGTACACCAAAAATGCAACAAAACTGTGAGACAGCTCTGACTAACCTAATAATTGACAGGACAATAGCATTTGCAACAACATGCAATTTTTGAACAATATGACTGGCATTACTGGCTAACTGTAATCTTCTTTTTATGAGGTAAAGAGTAAAAATAGAAGGCAAAATTGGGATGCTGTATAAAATCTGGGCATTTCAGAGGCCCAACCCTAACTACGCATGCAAACACATACTATTGAAACACACACTTACTCAGTGTCTCTCTCTCTCTCTCTCTCTCTCTCACACACACACACACACACACACACACACACACACACACACACATACACAATAAATTAAGTGCTTAACAGATCCACATATTGATCGACACTTAGAACTGCAACATCTTCCTTACAACCGTCTGGTACATTCTAGCTGGACTCCTTCCAGCAGTCTGATATCTTTCTCCATATATGGATTCAAGATGAGCTGTGCATGATATTCCAGATGTAGCCTGACAAGAGCCCAGCAGAGCATAAGCATTGCTTCCTTTCTTCTGCAATCTCACGATCTTAGGGTACTCCCCACCATTGTGTACACTGCTGCCACAGCCATGTAACTCTGCTTTTTGTGGACAGTCTAGGTGTGGTCAAAACTCCATATTCTTTTTCTCTTCTGTTACCAACAGTTTCACTTCCCATTTGATATTTCTCACAAGGTTTGGTGTGATCCAGGTGAGATAGTTTGAATTTGTTTACACTTAACCTGATTTGACATGTTTATGCTCACTTGTGCAGCATCTCCAAATCTATATTTAGACCCCCCCCTGTATTTGTGTCATTATTAAGGAGATTGCTTCTATTTTCTGTTCCCCTATATAGGTCTGAAATTAGCATGCTAAGTAGTACAGACCGTGTGACCAACCCCTGTAGTACTGTACTAGCTGTTTTCCTTATTCCTTACATTGTCTCTTTCATGTTAACCCTTAACCATCCTACCATTCATCTTTAATCTATTTCACTTCCTGTGTTTCTCTCCTACCTTCTTCCTGTGCAGTTTTCCTAGCAGCCATGTATATTGAATCATGTTAGAAGCCTTGGTGACGTCTAACCTACTGTGCAGCTTTCCTAGTAGCCATTGATATGGAATCGTGTTAGAAGCCTTGACGATGTCCAGCATCTAGTACAGTTTTCCTAGCAGTCATCTATATGGAATCATCTTTTGAGCTTTGGTGATGTCCAGCCTTCTGTGGAGTTTTCCTTCCAGCCATTTATGTGGAATCATGTTAGAAGCCTTGGTGTTGCTCAGCCTCCTCTGCATTTTTTCTGGCAGCCATCTGTATGGAATCATGTTGGAAGCCTTGATGATGCCCAGCCTCCTGAGCAGTTTTTCCTAGCAGCCATCTGTGTGGAATCCTGTTAGAAGCCTTGGTGTTGTCCAACCTGTACAGTTTTCCTGGCAGCCATCTGTATGCAATCATGTTAAAAGCCTTGGTGATGTCTGACCTCCTGTGCAGTTTCCCTAGCAGCCATCTATGTGGAATTGTGTTAGAAGCCTTGGTGATGTCCAGCCTTCTGTGCAGATTCCCTAGCAGCATCTGTGTGGAATCTTGTTAGAAGCCTTGGTGATGTCCAGCCTCTTGTGCAGTTTCCTTAGCAGTCATCCATGTGGAATAGTGTTAGAATTCTTGGTGATGTCTAGCATCCAGTGCAGTTTTCCTAGCAGACATCTTTATGGAATCATGTTAGAAGCCTTGGTGATATCCAGCCTACTGTGCAGTTTTCCTAGAAGCCGTCTGTGTGGAATCATGTTAGAAGACTTAATGATGTCCAAGTCGTTCTTGTCTAGTGGTGCTTCACTGCCAGGTTCTCTTATAACTGTCATTAAACTGGATTATGTTTCAGTGATATCTCCTTCTGGCCACAGATAAATGTTGATTACTGTCCTAGATATTGCTACTCTGTAGGAAGGCAGTCACTGTTTCCCCATGAATTTCCATGCCGCTACTGTTAAGCTAACCAATTTGTAGTTTTTGCATTTTTTCTTCTTAACTATTTTCCACCCCATGGACACTTCTGCAGAGTTGCCAGTGGTCTGTTAAAGAGCTACATCAAGGAATATATCAGCAAAATAGCTAGATTCTCAAAAACAGTCCATATATATCTTGTAACTTATGCTTCCTTATGGTAACCAGTTCCCACTGCACCTCCACTAGTGTGAACTGGTGCCTGACTCTGCCCAGCATTGCAGCCTAGTCTTCCATTCATTTGTGAAGAATGAGATGAACCTCTGCATGTTCTTTGTCTTTCCTCAGTATGTAAGTCATATATGTCCTTCACTTCTTCTTTTGTTCTACATGTTGAATAAAGCCTTTGAGTTTTTCAACCATTCTGCCAACTAACTCCATTTTAGTTTCTGCTTGTCAGCGTATACTATGCTCCTCCTGCTCCTTTATCACCACTTGCCTGATCTAACTTCTGCTGTAGTTACTAGGCACTCATTTATGTGTAGCCTCTGCTGGGCTCTTGCTCTTCTCCTTTAATGTCTTATTGATGTGGATGTATCTACCTCCTTTTCTAGTGCTGTGTGATTGATGCTGGGTTAAAGAAGAGCAGACTTAGAGATTCAGAGGCTTTACGTTCCAGTTACTTCACTTGTTCAATATTTAAAATTTTACTTTTAAAGACATTGACATTTTTAAATGTTGAGAGTACTTCACTTTTACAGCGGTAGCGTTGTTACCTCACAGCAAGAGGTTCTCCCGTTCGATTCTCGGCTTGGCTTGAGAGTGCCTTCTGTGTGGAGTCTGCATGTCCTCTCCGCGGTTGGGTAGCGTTCGAAAGACATGCATGCGTAAATGGGCGTGCCTTCGTTGAAGGTTGGGCGTCAAGCTGGCACCTCGGCATTTCATAAAAATCTACTGCCAATCATTAGCGGACCGGAGTTCTGCGGTAGCGACCCCTTACCAGGAAAAGGCAGAAAGACAAACAACAACAACCAGTGCCTTTCTACTTCTCATAGGTAATGCAACACATTCCGTATCTACAAAGAACTGCTAATAGATATGAACTGTTAATATTCGCAGCTTATCTTGTCCAAGTTTTAATACTAGTTTTTATTTTTTCTTTGGAGATTCCATTTAATGAGTCCAGAATGGCATCATGGTAGCTACTGACTAAATAGCAGATGTTTACTGAAGGATTTTGAAGGATTTGGGCACCTTCTGCCCATTTGTAAGGCACTCACAATTATGCAATAAGGAAAAAAGAATGTTTTTGGTTGAAATAGAGGAAACATGTTATTTTTTTCCTTAAGGCAGAAACTTAAAGAATATTTATTAAAATTTTAAACAGTTAATGCTCACCTTGTACTACCAATTCATGAAAAAGGGTGATTTGCCTTTAAGTCAGACAAAACGTTTACAGCTCAACAGACATTGTGTGCTGCAAGTATTCAGAACAGGGCTAGACCTGTCCATGGAACTTGGAACTCCAGTGGGATGAAGCGGTTCTCTGTTGCTTTGGATAGGCCTGGCAGGTGCTCTGAGACCATTGAGATAGTCAAGGTAGATTAGTTCTCTAGTAAATTAACCCCACACAGTGCTGCTTTGTAGAGCTGTGTGGAGATAATTTAGTTTTCCACTAAATTAACTCCACACATCTCTGCTAAGCAGCACTTCCATTAACAGGTTTTTAATTATATTTATTTATTTATTTAATTAGTTTACGAATGTCAGGAAATACAATGAGCTGTATCACTATTAAATTAGATGTCAGATCATTGTCTGCACTAAATCTAAAACACAGCCATTCCCTGAGGAAATATGTGAAACAAAGAAATAAACATTTTATGTAGTCTTCATATTGAAGTAACTGCCATATATCTGCTAGCTTTAAACACATTGTAGTACTGCAGTTGTAAGCTGCTGCTGGGTAACTTATAGTACAGTATGGCACTGCACTGTCACACAGATTGTCTGCTGAACTGACAGCCAAATGAAGATGTATACAAGCAGCAAGCTGTGAAGTATGCAGCATGATGAGGTGTCCCATACCACCTACACATTCCATCAACTGTAGCAGTTGTTTATGAGCTCTTCCTCAAATGTTAGATCCTTCCAACATCAGCATTAGTAGAGAGGAATGCGTTTATTGCAGTATCCACAGGTGATAAGATATGTGCATATGTGAGCAATGTGGTCTGTACAAGCAAACACTCAACAGCTGTTAACAGAGTCCATATCCCATCATTGTAATGGCTTCTATGCACAATGACACAAGCCCCACTAGAGTCTTTAAATATGCTAATTACAGCACAAACACCACATATGATCCTCAACTTCAAGAGGTCGCTTGTTCTGTATAAGTAAGACTGAGAAATCTTCAGGGGCACACCATAGTACCTTACAGTTTCTGTGCTCAGCACTAACAGCCACACATTTTAAAATTACTGTATGGGAATTCAGTACTGTATACAGAGGTAAATTACCGTTTCAAAGACATGGCATTGACTTGACAACATTAATAAGACATCTGTTTTGAAAAAGCTGCCTTCATAAGCATGAATCCTGCAGAAATGTAAACTGAGTTGTGACACTGATCATGACTGCACTGTGTCCGCAGACAGCCGTTTTGTGAAAGTTTTGCTCATCAGTTATGCCATACTCTTTCAAAAAAAAGTCTGCAGCCAGGCTTGTACAAAATTTTCTGCAATGGAAGTGAGTCCAGGGAGTGGGAGGTTGGTGTAATGGTTAAGGTGCTTATTTTAGAAACACAAGGTGCAGGGTTTGATTCTCACATGGGGTAACTGGCTAGGCTTAAAATGACCCCCGAGGACTATTAGCCTAGTACTAATCTAATCATAATAAATCTGTCAGGCTGGGGGCAGTATCAGAGCTCATAATATTGTTTTGCATTTGTGTTTATCAACTTGAAAAACTTAGGCTGCTTCATTTTTAAGCTCATATTTCCTCTCCAGGTATAACTTGGTTTGTTTCATTAGAATTCTCCAAAAGTGTGCAGTACAGTTTCTTTTGCAGAACCTTGGTGACAGCCCAGGGTCCCTCTTTGCTGGAGGTTGGAGGAGACAGGCAAATTCTTTATGCTCTGGGGAGATTCTGCTCTGACTTGTTCTGCACTACAATTTGACTGGGAGGTAGTGGCTGTAGTCAAGAATAAAGCAGTGTTCATCACTTACACCAGAGTTTGCACTTTCTGTTATTACATGCTTGTCAACCAACTACTCACAAAGACTTCAGATTGCTATAAGTAAAAGCTTCAGATTTATAATCAATTCACCCATGAGGCATTACCAATGCCTTATCGTAAAAATGTTCAGAAGGCTTCCTGATAGTGAACAAAGCTGTTGCATTTTATGTTCATTTATAAACTGCCACAACTAAATATTTCCCAGCTGTAGAGGAAATACCAAAATCCGGGTATTGGCCAGGTGCTTGCACTGTGCTGTGATCCTTCCTAGCTGTTAATCTACCCTAGCACCCCCAAGGTCTTCAGTGACTTCGGCTCTGTAGTATAAGATTACCCTGACCTTTCCATCATTAGTTATCTCCTGAGTTTTGGGATAGTGACAGCGTGCATGAAATGCTGCTGTCTCATTGTAGGGAAATGCTGCTGTTACATAGGTGGTTTTACTCTGCCCGTGTAAACAGGAAACTCTTCCAGAGAATAACACCTACATAGCTGCTCAAAAAGCTGCAATTGATGTACAGCTTAGGATAGTCAGCTAAAGTGAACTGAAAACAATTTTATTGAAACTAATGTTATTTAATACTAGTATCATGTTTCATCTTTTGTACTTGCATGCTGTCTCAATTAACTATAGTTTTTCCTATTTTTTCCCCTTAATGAATATGTTTACATTTCTCTGTAATACATTCGTTAGTCATATAACTACATTGTATCTGAAAAGGTTGTTTGCTACCCAGTCTCACTATCAGTAAATTAAGTTAGTTGCAGGGTACAGCTGCCATGAGGCACTCTGCCTCCAGTCTCACTAGCAGTAAAGTAAATGAGTTGCAGGGTGCAACTGCCATGAGGCACTCTGCCTCCAGTCTCACTACCTTTAAAGTAAATGAGTTGCAGGGTACACCTGCCACGAGGCACACTGCCTCCAGTCTCACTACCTATAAAGTAAATGAGTTGCAGGGTGCAACTGCCACAAGGCACTTTACCTCCAGTCTCACTACCTTTAAAGTAAATGAGTTGTAGGGCACAGCTGCCATGAGGCACATTGCCTCCAGTCTCACTACCTTTAAAGTAAATGAGTTGCAGGGCACAGCTACCATGAGGCACTCTGCCTCCAGTCTCACCACCAGTAAAATAAACGAGTTGTAGGGCACAGCTGCCACAAGGCACTCTGCCTCCAGTCTCACTACCTGTAAAGTAAATGAGTTACATGGTACAGCTGCCATGAGGCACACTGCCTCCAGTCTCACTACCTGTAAAGTAAATGAGTTGTAGGGTACACCTGCCATGAGACATACTGCCTCCAGTCTCACTACTTGTAAAGTAAATGAGTTGCAGGGTGTTTCTGCCAGGATGCACACTGCCTGCTAATCAGATTCACAAGAGATGCTGTTGCTGTTGTGGAACCACAATACAAAGTAATGCTTCTTTCCCTTCTCATACCTTTACTATATATGGGATGCATACAGTAGTTAAGAGGCATGTCATTGTACATTAGAAACATGGCAGTTTCTAGGTAATGGCTGATGAAAGGCACTTGAAAGTGCTTTCCAAATGATGTACATAGTATGTTCATAGGTGTGTACTAGGCTAATGGCTCTGGAGCCTTTACAAGCCTAGCCCAAAGGATTCCCTGTTGTCATGCCTCTCGACGTTAGCTCCCAGTGCCCTTGTCAAGTAAGGCCACTGAATTGATCCCCGGGGTGAATTTTCTATTTCCCATCCACTCGTCAAGATTTCTCTTAAAGAGGGTGAGTGAGGTGCTTTGCTTGACATGTAAGTGAAGTCTATTCCAGAGCTTGGGTAGTCTCTGGGATAAGAACCTGTCCCTCCAGCAAGTTCTGTTGATTGTGGTAATGAGGTTGAGGTCTCTGGAGCGTGTGGCTCGTAGGGATTGGGATTTCATTAGATATAGCATATCTAACAGTGCTGGGTCTGACATGGCTTTGTAGGTCAAGCAGAGATCGCCTGTAATTAGGCGATATGAGATAGAGAATAGCTGAAGTTTTGTTTAGTCTAACCACACAGGGCATGTGTTTAAGGTCTAGGATCCTCCTAGTGAAGTATTTTTGTGGTCTTTCCAGTTGTTGCATATGTCTAGTGAGGTACATGCCAAATGGAACATTGTATTCAATAATAGGTATAATGAGGGAAGAGTAGAGAGAGGCAATGACCTCTTTCTTCCTGGATGCAAAACCCTTTGTAATGAGAAGGATTTTCTGACCACAGTGGCAATGTGATTGTCAAAGGAGAGGTTGCTATCAACTTGTGTTCCCAGATCTCTTATAACACCTTCGGTGTTTACCATTGCTGTACTAATTCATGGGTACCATGTTTTTCCCAAAGGGAATGATGCATTTTTTGGCATTCAGCTTAAGGCCATGGTTCTGACATCAGTTATTGGTCTCTGTGAGGCCTTTCTTTAGAATGTCTACATCATTTGGAGAGCTAATAATAGCTCCCAGTTTGTTATCATCTGTGAACTTGGCCAGCCAAGTCCCTTAGTGTTGGCCTGATCTTCAGAGAAGTAGATGCCAAACAGGAGAGGACCCAGGACCAATCCCTGTTGGACTCCACACGTGACTGGTCAGCAGTCTGACTTGGAGTCTGCTACCTTCACAGTGTGGGTTCTATCAGTGAGCCAGTTTGCAGCCCACCTTGTGACATAGTTGATGCCTAGTTTAGTGAATTTGTCTATGATTCCTGAGTGAGGAATGGTATCAAAGGCCTTGGCCAGATCGAGGTAGGCTGTGTGAACTACCTTGCCTTCATCCACAGCTTTGGTGATAGACTCGAAGAAATCTATCAGGCTTAGCAGGCATGTTCTACCCTTCACAAATCCAAACTGTGTGGGGTCCAGAGTTTGGAGATTCCCTATGTCACTATTTATAAGGTCCATGATGATGTGCTCCATAGCCTTACATATCAGACTCATCAGACTAATGTGGCTGTAGTTCCCAGGGACCGTAGTCACTCCCCCTTTGTGGAGTGGGATGACTGTAGCAGTGCGCCATTCGGTGGGGGCAGAGCCTGAAGTGAGGCTGTGACTGAACAGGGCACACAGGTATGGTGCCAGTTTACTTTGTAATTCATGTAGAACACAGCCAGGATATTGTTAGGTCCGATGGAGACTGCATTCTTGGCCGAGGACAGTGCGAGTTTAACCAGTGCAGCAGTAATATTGAGTACTGGGCATTCCTCTGGTATTGTGATTGGCCCTTTGGGGTTTGAGAAGGGGGTAAGGTTGGCATTGAATCTGTCGGCCAGTATATTGGCACTGTCTGTTGGCTCAGTATAGGAGTTACCATTGTGTAACAGCTCAGAGCAGATTTGAGTATTGCCATGTAGATTTTTTATATAACTATAGAAGGCCTTGTAGTTATCTTTAGTATCTGCTGCAATTTTGTTTTCATAGCTAGCTTTGGAAGATTTGATGAGGGGTCTCAGCTTTTTGTTGAGGCTAACAAAGGAGTTTTTCCAGTCTTAGGGTTTCGCCTTTTTCTGCAACAGTTTCTTCATTCTGTTGTAGAGTTTGTTTATGGCAGGGGACCACCAGATTGGCTTCCTTTTTTTGGAGGCAAGTGTCTTGGTTCTGTTTGGTATGGCCTGTTCCATGCATTTGTGTACATGTTTGTACAGTGCATTGGAGTATGATTCAGTAGTCCTGCACCTATTCTCCATTTGCATGGGCATCTTAAAGTTAGCCACCTCTGTTTTTAGAAGCCCAAAGTTAGCTTTGGAGAAGTTTTTCATGGTGGTTACCTTTATTGGGGGTGTGGGTGGGATGTGAATATCCATGGTGACAAGCTTGTGGTCAGATCTGACCAGGGAAGAGTTGACTATTGGTGTAGAGCAACGGTCACTCATATTAGTAATAACCAGATCTAGGATGTTGCTACCCCTAGTGGGGGTAAGAATGAGCTGGTCCAGGGCATTGGAATTAATGAATTCCAGAAAACGTTGAACAAGTGTGTTGGTACTTGAGTAGTTTTCCCATTTAATGAAGGGGTAGTTAAAGTCACCCAGTATGAGGGTGTTGGGTTGGACCTTAATATTTTCCAGGGTGCTTAGGAATGTGGAGTGGGAGTCTTGGGACATGGTGGGGGATCTATAGCAGGCCACAACCTGGATTGCAGTCTTACCCAGTGTTAGTTGTATCTGAAGTATCTCTGATGTGTTATGTTGAGCTACTAGCCTGGAGGTATGCATATCCTTTATCAAGACACTGCTTCCATTAGGGCTTCAGTCCAAGTTTTGGGGCCAAAAGATGTGGTATGAATTATAGCCTGGTAGTGCAGGGGTGCTTTCTAGTCCCTTGAACCAGGTCTCTGTTACTGCACAAATGTCGATGTTCTCCATTTTAAGGAGTGCTTCGAATGAGTGCATTTTGAGATTTAGACTTCTAGCATTGAGTCACACAACCCTCAGATTACGTTTGCTTGTAGCTGTTACGGTGGTAATTTGGTCTTCAGGACATTGCTTAAAAAAGGCACTAGAGGGGTAGCAAGTGCCTTGGCTGATATCCGGAATCCCAGGGGAGACAGATACAGGCCATCCCTGGCAAAGCATCGAGGTCTGTCGATCATGTCATCCCAGCCAGAAAGATATTGGATGCCCTTAGAATGACACCAGAAACTTAGCCAGTTGTTGAAGTCAGTTGTTTTCTGCTTGTACTGTGGTATCATTTTGGGTGACAGTAGGATGCTAGTCAGGGCTAGGGTCATACCCACCTGGGCTACATGATCCATGAGCTCCTCCATGTCTCTTTTCCTGTAGTCCAGGGAGGTACATCTCAGGTCATTCACGCCAACATGGACAATGACCAATTCATATTTGTGCCTGTTGTGGAGTGAACTGAATGCATGCATTATGCGGAGTATCCTGGCACCTGACAGGCAGATGACCATTACCTTCTCCTTATTCAGCCTAGTGAGTGGGGCATCAGTGTGCCTTACTGTTGAGTCACCTATGACTAGTGTATTGGGTAAGCTGTTTTGCCTTAGGGGCTTTGGCTGCATGGCACACTGTTTATGTGAGCTATGTGTCTCATGGTTTGTGCTATGATGTGGTGGTTGCATGCGTTTCTGCCTTGGAGGTCTCTGCTGTTTGGGTAGATTTTTATTGAGAGCCTCCGCAAAGGTGTGTGTGTGTGTGTGTGTGTTTTGTGTTATGTGATAGCTGTGATGGTGTGTGGCTATATGTTCCTTGTGGTGTGGTGCAAGTGTTGACCTTCTCCTCTTGACTGGCTATTCCAGTCTTGGCTGGAGAGTGCATGGATTCCAGTCTCGTTATATAGGTGTATCTCTCATAAGTCTGAGTGTTGGGGGGTAAAAGGAGAGGGTTGTTTGTGTGCATGAGGCAGTTGCCTCAGGATGCCCAGGTTCACCAGATTAATAGGAGAAAGCTCAGGGAACTGACCTTTGTACATGCCTTAGGGGTGTGTAATTTAGTAAATACTGAAGCTGTTACTTTTAGTGCTGATAGCAGTTTGTGTGCTACAGTAATTGCTATGAGATGTCTGAACCACTGCTAGACTTTATAAGCTAGTTTTAGTGCAGAAAAGAAGAGAACTAGCAAGATCTAAAGGAAAATGTGAAGAGTAGACCTTTTGGCACTGGTAGTAGTTTACCCTATCTTAGCGGTGCTTCACGTCGCGCAAACCCATGCAAACATGGGTTTTTAAGACAGAAAGTTTTTTTTTTTTTTTTCGGGTTTTGGTTTAGACAGCAAAAATACACTTAAAACTGCAATAAATTCACTTTAAACACAGTGCAGGCTAGCACACTTGAGTGTGTAGCCAGAAAACATTAAATGCAGTTAAATGCATTAAGGTAGAAAACAACTTAAATAAAGTGCAGTAAGCAATATTAAACTGGAATAAGTAAACTGAGATACTTAGAATCAAACAAAGTCTCCCTTTCTCCTTTCTGCTTTTCTTGTAGTCTGCAGGATACCAAAATTAGATCCGCTGAGCTAAAACAAGTCTATAATCAGCTCTGCCAAGTGTTGAACCCAGGACGCCGTGCACTACAATCACAGCAATGTACCACTACACCATCTGATCTCACAGTGTGCAGAATGGATCGAGTAGTAATGCTTCATGTGTATAGCTTCATCTTTGACAGGGCTGGCATGCATGCTGCACACTCCTCCAAGCTTGCACTTATGTACTTAAACCTTGCAATGGGTCTGTGCCCATCTGAGCATCCAATGCCCTCATCTGTGACAGGGCCTGGCATACATGCAACACATTCTTCCAACCTTACATATGTGCTCTGAAACCTTGCATTGGTACTGTGTCTATCTGAGCTACTAGTGTTACAAGCAAATAAAATTCCCAGATATGAATAATTTATGCCAGTAGAGTTTACTTATTCATATTTTGCTTTATTGTTTGTTCAGTAGGTAAATAGACTTGTCCATGGGCCTTTTGCAGCTATGACCAAGGCACAAGGGTGCAGGTGAATTTATTTGGACAATGTTGTGTAACCAGTTATGGTGCAGTGGTGCAGCGGTAATGTTGCCTCACAGCAAGAGGTTCCCCTGTTTGATTCTCGGCTGGATTGCCTTCTGAGCAGAGTCTGCATGTCCTCCCTGCATTCCGGTGAGTTTCCTCTGGGTGCTCCGGTTTCCTCCCACATTACAAAGACATCCATCTGGAGTGTTTCTACCTGGGCCTCCACTGAAAATTGTCTTTGTTCCAAGTCAGACTTTCCAGGTTAACAAATGTTAAATAAATAAATTAACATGTTTCTGTAAGATGGGACAAAACTGGAATGCTCAAAGTGAAGTAGATCTCATGAACTGAAGGGCAAATGGTGTGCATCTCTGTATAATGGCATAGTGAATATCCTAGTTGAGTTAGAACAGGCAGTAACAACTTGGAAAGTTGTCCTTCAGCCTCATAGAATTCAGCCTGCGCATCAGCATCAACTGTGGAATGTAAGGACAAACACATAAGGTATGCAGTGTGCAGTGACATTGTACTAAAGAGCACATGTTATGTAATGTTACCTAGCAGGTGACACAGACACCCTGTAAAGATTCTTACATTTCTGCTCGTGTACTTGTTTTACTCTTGATAAACATTATCTGTATGCACATTTTTTGTCAGGTAGCACCATAGTTTTAAAGTGCCATATTCTTTGCTTATTGTGAAATTTATTTCAGGCCATTAAAAGAGAAGCATTCTCTTCTTTAGATGTCCTCATCTTTCTCTTCCTTTGCGTGGCTGAATTTTCCCTTAATGTGATACACAATAGTGCTGCATTTTACTACCCAAATCCTTAACTCCTCCTCCCTTACTTCTTCATCCTGTATAATCCTCTTAAGAGCATATAAAACTAGATGGGTAGGAGTCAAGAACTGCGTGTCTAAAACATTCAGAATCTGAGCAAGAAGAGATGATGGACTGGGAAAGATGTGCACAGCTGGAAAAGACAACTCTAGGAAGGGTAGACTAAATGATGTAGTAGTAGCAGATTAGAGGAAGTACAGGGGTGCAAGTGTTGGCACCACTCATAAACACTGATATCCCCTATGTGGTAGTTTACTGTCAGTACATGAATACTGATCCCTCACACAGACTGTAAGTACATGAACACTGATCCACCACATGGTAGTTCACTGCCAGTGCATTAACACTGATTCCCCATATGATGGTTCACTGTCAGTACACAAACACTGATCCCTGATGCAGCAATTCACTGTTAATACATGAACACTGATCCCTCAAAAGGCGGTTCACTGCCAGTACGCAAACACTGATCCCCCACACAGTGGCTCACTGTTAGTACACAAACACAGATACCCCAGGTTCACTGCAGTACATGAACACCATTTACCCCTAATGGTGGTTCACTTTCAGTACATGAACGCTGATCCACCACACAGTGGTTCAATCTCAGTACATGAAAACCGATCCCACATGGTTCACTCTCAGTACATGGAAACTGATCCCCCACACAGTGGTTCACACTCAGTACATGAACACTGATCCCCCCCCACATGGTGGTTCACTCTCACTATACAAGCACTGACCCCATATGTGGTGGTTCACTCTCAGTGCCCAAACACTGATCTCCACATAGTGGTGCCTCTTAATACATGAACACTGATCCCCCATACAGTGTCTCACTCTCAGTTCATGAACACTGATCCCCATATGGTGATTCACTCTCAGTACCTGAGCACTGATCCCCCCCATGTGGTGGTTCACTGTTACTACATGAACACTGATCCCCCATGTGGTGATTCACTCTCAGTACATGAACACTGATCCCTCACATGGTGGTTCACCCTCAGTACATGAGCACTGATCCCCTACATGTTGGTTCACCATAAGTATACGAGCACTGATCCCCCACGAGGTGGTTTACTGTCAGTACACAAGCAGTGATCCCCACATGGTGGTTCACCATCACTACACAAGCACAGATCCCCCACTCATTGGTTCACCGTCAGTATATGAGCAATGATTCCCCAAACAGTGGTTCACTGTCAGTACATGAGCACTGATCCCCCACATGCAGTTCATCATCAGTACATGAACACTGATCACCACATGGTGGTTCACCATCACTACATGAACACTGATCCCCACACAGTGGTTCACTATCAGTGTATGAACACTGATCCCCCATGTGGTGGCTCTCCATCAGTACATGAAAACTGATGCCGCCCAAGGTGGTTCACTGTCAGTGCATGAAGACTGATCTCCTACATACTGGTTTACTGTCAGTACATGGATGCTGAACCCCCATGCAATGGTTCACTATCAGTACATGGATGCTGATCCCCATGCAGTAGTTCACTGTTCATCCACACGATGGTTGATTGTCAATGCATGAACATCGAACCCCCACATGGTAATTCACTGTCAGAACACGAACACTGATCCCCTGCACGCTGGTTCATTGTCAGTATATGAACACTGATCCCCAGATGGGGTTCACCATCAGTATGCAAGCACTGATCCCCCACATGTTGATTCACTGTCATTATGTGAACACTGATCCTCACATGGTGGTTCACTGTCAGTACACAAACAGTGATCCCTCCGCACAGTGGTTCACTGTTGGCACACGAGCACTGATCTCCACATGATGGTTCACCATCAGTATATGAACACTGATCCCCACATGGTGGCTCACTGTCAATATGTGTGCACTGATCCCTCACACAGTGGTTCACTGTCAGTGCATGTGCACTGATCTGCCACATGGTTGTTCACTATCAGTACACAAGCATTGATCCCCCACACAGTGGTTCACCATCAGTGCACAAGCACTGATCCCGCACACAGTGGTTCACCGTCAGTGCATGAGCACTGAAAATCCCACACGGTGGTTCACTGTCAGTACACAAGCAGTGATACCCATGTGGTAGATCATGGTCAGTACACAATCACTGATCTCCACGCAGTGATTCTCCATCAGTACATGAACACTGATTCCCCACAAGGAGGTTCACTCTCAGTGCATAAAAACTGATCCACCTCTGTCAGTATATGAAGACTGATCCCCCACTCTGTGCTTCACTGTATGTACATGAATGCTGAACCCCCATATGATGGTTCACTATCAGTACATGAACACTGATCCTCCATGTGGTGGATCACAGTACATGAATGCTGATCCCTCGCTTGGTGGTTCACTGTGAGTACACGAGTGCTGATTCCCCTATGTGGTGGTTCCCTGTCAGTATAAGAACACTGATCCCCCACATGGTGGCTCTGTGTCACTACATGAATGCTGATCCCCCATGCGGGGGATCACTGTAAGTACACAAATGCTCTGGTTCATGGTCAGTACAAAAACACTGATTCCCATGCAGTGGTTCTCAATCAGTACACAACCACTGATGCCCCATGAGAAGGTTCAACACCAGTAGACGAACATTGATCCCCCACACAGTGGCTCACTGTCAGTACACGAGGACTGATCCCCCATGTGTTGGTTCACTGTCAGTACACGAAGACTGATCCCCCACGAACTGTTCACTTTTAGTACATGAAGACTAATCATCACACGATGATTCAGAACCAGTACAGAAACGCTGCTCCCCCATGTGGTGGTTCACTGTTCACCCACTCGGTGGTTCACTGTCAGTACATGAGCACTGATACCCTATGTGGTGGCTGTCTATCAATACATGAACGCTAATCCCCTCATGCAGTGGATCACTCTTGATCCCCCACACTGTGGTTCACTGTCAGTACACAAGCACTGCTCCTCTACATGGTGGTTCACTGTCAGTGCATGAGCACTGATCATGCACATGGTGGTTTACTGTCAGTACACAAACCCTGATCCACACATGGTGGTTCACCATCATCACTGTCAGCATATAAGAAGCAAGGTGATGTTCCCAGCTAGTGGTATGGGATTACCAGTGCTTAAGTGAACTCCAGCTTGGCTGGGGAGATTGTGAATGATATTTTGGAGATAATTAATTGTACCCTGTATAAAGATATGTTGGAGCAACTGTGGAAATAGAAAGATCTGTTTAAGGAAAAGAGTGGTGTGTCTTAAGAGATGGTGCTAGAAAACAGCAATAGAATGAACATGGCCTATAAAACGTGAAAAGGTTTTAAGGGATGTAGTACATCATGTATATGAGTAATCAAGGATAGAAGCAGATCTGGTGAAGGAACAAAAGAAGGGAAAACCATCAGGTACACAGGGAAAAGAAGGAATGCAGAATAAGAGATTACAAAGTAGTGAATGAAGGTAAGGAACTGAAGGAGCAAGAACAAAAAGAATTTATGAACAATGATTCTGTCTCTGTTTCTGTCTTCAACAAAGAGAAGGAAGACAGAGTCCCTGCATATGTGGAGGGGGAAGGCAGAAAGTTGACTGATTGAGGGTGACTAGGGATAGAAAAGGAGATGCTTGCACTCAGTGGTGGGGAGGCACAGGTGCCAAATGGAGACCTCAGGGAGCCTCAATAAACTGCCATTAATATTTATGGGAGACATCAGGATCCTGAGCATATTGTTTGCAGCATTCAAGGCAGACCTCCCAGGAGTCTTCACAAACTACCTGTAGCATTAATGGGAGGTCTCCCAGGTGCCTTAGCATACTTGCTGTACTGTTCACTAGAGATTTCTTAGGTTTCTTAAGGAAGTAGCTAAGCATATATGGGAAACCTCCCAGGAGCCTTAACAAACTGCTTATCAATCTCTGCCTTAGCAAAATGGCTGCAGCATTTGGGGAAGACATTTTTGTGGCCTTAGCATACTGGTTTCTAGGAGTTAAGGAACTGGCTGCAGCATGCATGGAAGACCTTACAGTAGACTTAACAAACTACTTGGTGTATTTGTGGAAGATCTCCAAAGAGCTAAAGGAAGTGGTTGCAACATTCATGGGAGACCTTCTATGAGCCTTAACAAACTGGCTGCAGTAATCAAGAGAAACCTTCCAGTAGCTTTAAAAAACTGCCTGAAGGATTGTAAGGAGATCTCCCATGTGCCTTAGCAAACTGGCTGGAGCATTCCAAGAAGATCACCAAGGAACCTTGGAAAATGGGCTTCAGCACTCACGGGAAGATCTCCCCTGAACAAATTGACTGCAATATTCCTAACAGACCTCACAGAAGCCTTATCAGATTGCCTGGAGCATAGATGGGAGACCCATGAGGAGCCTTAGCAAAATGGCTGGAGCATTGAGAAACCTACCTTTCACGAGCCTTAATGAAATGCCTGGAGCATTAACACAGCTATTTACCAGGAATCCTAAGAAACTTGTAACAACATTGAGAGACTTGCCTTCCATGTACCTTAAGGTACTGGCTGCAAGAATGACAGAGCCTTTGATAGTATGGTTTTGATATTACAGAATACTGGAATATATATTTTTGCTACTTCTCTCTGAATGTGCTAGTTTAAAAACCAAGGAGACTCTTAACTGGTTAATATAACCTTAATATTACAAAACATATGTAAATCATATATTGACAGAAAGACTGGCAAATTTTAATGAGGTTGATCTCCTGTAGAACATCAAGAAACATGGATTTGTGGCCAGAAGACCTTAAAAAGCTATTATAATATGGTTGTCTAAGTGACTTTTAGGAGAAGTAGATGGAGGGAACTAGCTAGTGTTACATACTTAGACTTCAGCAAACCCTTTGATATGGTGCCTCATGAAGTGATAGGGTAAGAAAGAAAATAGATGCACAGAAATATGACTAAAGACAGGTGAGAGAGATAGAACGTAGAATTATACAGTATTTTGTGGTTGTTGATCTAGTGGTATGATTGTCGCTTTGGCTGCAAGAGGTCCTTGGATCAAATCTCTGACAAGTCCACATTTTTCTTTTGGATGTTAGCATAGAGGATTAAAGCTATGAATTTTTAACAAGCTTCTTCCCATGATACGGGGTTTGATTTCCTTACCCTTCATTTGCATACTGTGTGACCTTGAGTAAGTCACTAAACTAGACAGTGCTTTCAGGCAATTGGGATATTTGGCTGGTTTACTCAATGGCCTCCTAGACCACTTGCCTAGTAATTACTATCAGTCTGTCAACCTATGAGTACTATTGCAAAATCTGAGAGAAACAAGAGAGTGCAGTAGGGGTCGGTCCTTTGATCTAGACTGTTCAGTAGATTTTCATCAGCATAATGTAAGGCATAAAAAACAAGAACATTTTTTTTTTAAGAGTGACATAATAATAGGGAAAGTCGTATGGGATGTTTTGAGCAGTCATGACAGCAAGAAAGAGGAAAGCAAGAAAAAGTTGTTACCTTAGGTTGACAGATGACAGCTGAGGTTTAGGGGTGAAAACTACAAAGTAGTGCAACTGGCCATCAAGAACATTGGGATATTATACACATGGAGTAATGTCAGCTTTAAACTGCAGAATGAGAAAAAGATTTAATTGCAGTAGTGTACAACCAAGAATAGATTGAAAATGGTGCAGTCTTGTCAACAGGTTGTTGGTCACCCTCTGTAAAATAATTTTAAAAAGGTATGCCAGTATGGCACAAAACATATTTCCTGGAACTCCCACCTACTAACTTATCACATGACATATCTCCTTCTAGTTGTAACTTCTTCTTAAATGTGTAAACCACTATATACTGCATCCTCCCCTTTTTAATAATAAATAAATTGCCATTGTTTACTTCCATATACTGCTATACAGTTAGTGGCATTAGTGTACAGAAACATTTGAAAGTTATCTTGTTAATTCTGAGCTAGATTATTATAGTGATTGTCAGGAAAGGGGATACTGCCAGCACAGCCATCTGTAATTTTGTAAATAATTATGTGTTATTTGCGAATATCAACATGATTTATATAAGATGCTTGTGTTACAAATGTATTAGAACTGTGTATCAAACTGCTGGTACAGAAGTGTGTGTTGAAAAGGTTTTTGCAAAGTGCTTGTGCTTAAAATGTAACCACAGTGCGCCCTACTGGAAGAGAACAGAACTGTACATGCACTATTATAACTGTTTAAATGTTTCAGTGCAGCAAGGAGACACAAGTGTAAAACTAGGGAGCTTTCCGTATTGTCTCTTGGGTGAAAGAATTACTAGTCTTGACATGTGAATGAATGTAATTGTTTTATGACTTCCAGCATCTGCCAGATATCTGAGGTCTATGTATTTTCATAGGTAGATGCTAAATACTGTCAGCTTCCAGCAGTAGGGGTTTCACCTGGGATAGTGTCAGATGACAAGAAATTATGTCATAATGTAAGTTATCCCAGCAGTAATATTTGAGATATTAATTTGAGGAGTCTCTTAGTAAGACAGGGCATTCTGTGTTCTGTCTTGGACCTGACAAGAACCATTCACCACTCACCACAATATCTGCCTTGCTGTGATAAAGTAAGTATAATTCTCTTAGATATAGTTAGGAATATAGCAAAGCTTAGCTTAGATATTTTTCTTTATTTATTTGAGACTGTTCTGCAATGTAACTATTTCCTGTGATATTGAACTCTGATGTCACTGTGATTATATACTGTTTTCTTGTTCTTTTATTATTTATTATTAAATATATTTAAACCTTTCATTGTGGCTGATCTGTCTAGAGATATTTAAGTTTTCAGAGTACTTGCATATTTATTTGGTGACACTATGTGGGCCACTCCTAATAGTCTTCCTCTTGGTCAAACTACCATTTGCATTAATATTAATATTACACAGTAAGCTTAGACACCCTTTGTTAAGGGCCTTAAAGTAGCTGATAAGGAGTTGGTTGGTGGCAGTGATAACTTTATAGTCTGGGCAAAAGGGGCATAGCTAGTAAACCTGTGCCAGCCTTTCCCAGGTGTAGATGTGTGTGTGTGTGTGTGTGTGTGTGTGTGTGTGTGTGTGTGTGTGTGTGTGTGTGTGTGTGTGTGTGTGTGTGTGTGTGTGTGAGAGCTACTTGGGCAGGGGCACAATGCACTGATTGGACAGAGGGGGTGCTGGAGGTTTTGGCTTAGCCAGCTGAGATCTCAACTCTATAGCTGTGCCAGTGGGGAGTCTTATTGGGGATCTGGAGAAAGTGACAGAAATCATCCCCAGGCTGACTGCTGTTTCTGTGTGCTCTTAAGGGAAATTGCACTTGATGCAAAGAGCTACATCTAGAAATACTGTGTGTGTACTTGTCATCCTCCTAGTGTACGTTCCCCACTGTTGCCAGTGGTGAGGATTGAAGCTCATTGATTACTGGTCCAGTGGTGGGTCGTGACATGATACATTGAAATTATCCTGTGTTCTAAGTCATATGAAGTACATTTAGAGTTTCTGCTTCTTTCTGAAATTAGGGTTTCACTGTGAGATAGCCTTACAAGCTATTCTTCCATGGTTTGCCTTCAGAACACCAGGCTTGTGTTGCTTTCTTGGAATCCTGAAGTACCTTATTTGGAATATTCTGATCAGAACCTTCATCCTCGATTTCATGAGTAACTTTAGGATTAATGTCATAGTCAGAGGCCGGTGTCATCATTTTAATACACAGATTCTGCCTACACTGATATGGACTTTGTGTATTACCTTGGTATCTTGATTTAATCACTTTGCTTGTTCTTTTTTATATACTTGTTCATGTTAACTTCAGCTAAATAAGATTTTGGTTCTTCTTTTTGACCAATCACAATGGCTTCTTACTAAACTTCATAGGTTCATGGGTTAATGCTAGGCATATTGTTTAAGCAATTATACATAGGGCTGCCCAATGCCTTATGAATTATTGTTTATAGGTATCGCCCTTCTAGTTAAAGACCATACTGCCAATCCCTTTGGTAAATTTGTATGAACCCATCTAGTCATGGTTTAACATGCAAGGGACATTTGCCCAACAAGTAGGAAATCCTTTGGCTAACCTCTACAAGTCACATTTATTTTGCAGTGTAAGTTTTGAGTTTTAGAACAGATGTTCCCAACATTACCAGATTCTTTGAGGCGGAGAAGATCTAATAACACAGGTTCTTTCATAACCTGAAAGTCAAGGCAGAAATCTTCATGAAGAAGTCTGCACAAGATGTAAAAATAAGAAAGAAAGACCTTTTAATGTATTCTAATCTATTCAAATAGATAAGAGAGCCTAGCTCTTTGATTTTCTTGGTTAGGAATGTTGAGATCTTTCAAGCTGGGATATACGTCTGGTAGGATACATACTAATCAGGGCATTATATTCAATAAACAGCCTTATAATGGAAAAATACAGGGGGACTAAGATTTTTGTGGATCTTAAAGATGTAGCATTGATAGTTTCCTTAATAATTAGTAACAATTTCCTTATTGTAACTGATACGTGATAATCAGAGAACATGTTATTGCCACACAAGTGTCTAGTTCTCTACTGACTGTATCAGATTTAAGTGAGCTTTTATTTATGTGATAATCAGTGGATGATGTGCTTCAAAGATGTAACCACAATACTGTTTTTGTATTAAGTCCAAGGCAGTGTTCAAAACAGCAGATACTGGTTCTGCTTAGCTCTTTTTGGAAAATATAAGAATCTGTGAGGAAATCAATGATGACACCCTTTTTGGCTCAACCACAAACCTTGGCCATCTTCCTTCACATAAGAAAAATAGATGTCAAAGAGAAGTTGATCCAGAAAAGAGTTATAAGAGGCTCCGCTAGTGATTAGATGGTAAGGCAGCAACTATCATCCTGGGTGTACAGTCAGAAAGCCTGTTAGTAACATGCTGAATATTGCAGGTTATATTTAAAACTGTTAAGTTAGCAAGGCTGAGATAACTGATACTGACACAGTGATCCTCATCAATAGCATAAGTCACACCTTTGCTATGACTTTGGTTTAAGCATGATCTGTATGAATTATTTGCAGTACTGGGCATTACTTTGAGTTCTAATACAAAAATGTTGTGATTACCCATCATAGAGTTAACTACCTTCAAGTCATATTCAACTTTAATCTTCCTATTGATGTGCTTTAGATCCCTGCAGTCTTTCAGTGCTGTCCCGTAGAATTATTTTCACCATATCCCCTTTCTGAAAATTAGACAAAATGTGGCCATTTTTCATAATATTGCTTTGCTATGTGCCTATTTTCTCTTAACTGTACGATGTTACTCTCTTGCTTTTACATTGATAATAACAATACACAAGTTGCTTCTCACCCTTCTCCTGATGAGTAACTTTAATTGCAAAAGACCTTGAAGTTAAGTATTTCTATATTCTAGCACTAAACAAATAGTCTAATTGTCAGAAATGACATGCTTCATCAGGTTTTTAAAGAGTATCATTCTCTCTACCCTACCATTGCTGTGGCAGTATCTTAAATGATACTTAATATGTTTAAATTCCATTTCTCAAGGAAAATGTGTACATTTACGACTACACAACTGTGTATTGCTGTCTGATGACAGCCTCTGGAATTCTTTATCTAGCAAAATACTTTAAAGCATGGCAGTTTAACGGCATCTGGAAACATTAGTTCTCTAAACAGAAATACAACTGGTTCCAAAGCAACTCTGGTATGTCATGTGAAAGTAAGTCATTTTTAAGTTTCATATTATGCTACTTGCTGAATGCCTGACAAGTTAGTGGTATTTTTTTCAATCTGCTATGACATCTTTGGCCAGCAGAGTACATCTTAAGCTCCATTTACTCTTATCTATACCAAAGTGCAATAAATGGATTTTCTTCAGCGTGCTGTCTCTAAACAACTTAGGTATATTTGCTGACCTTATCAAATCCTAACATAGTGAAAGTTATAAAGCACAAAGATAATAAGTTTAAGATGATATATTTGCTAAGTTTAGCAGAAGCATTTTGGAAAGGAGTGTGAATGTAAATCAAATCAGAAGTACACAAAAGTCAGGTAGCAACTGAAAGTATTGAAAAACAAAAGAAAGTATATGAGAAAATGACAAGAGATACAAAAATAATTATCAAGAAACTGAATACACTAATGTTAAATTTCCTATGGGCACCTAATAGACCTAGGATTGCATTAAAGAAACATACTAATAGCTGGTCTCAAGGGGGTATTTCTTTTCCAGACTTTAATTTATATACTATCTCTTCTATTGTAAAAGTTATTACTTTATTAATAGATCAGTCATATGTCGCAAAATGGAAAGATTATTGGGAGCTAATTAGTATGCACTTCATGAAAATCTCCTTAACACATAAAAATATGATTGTAAATAACTCCATGTTATGGTTACTAAAGGAATTTTGTACTTCACCTATTACACCTAAACATATGGTTTGTTACCCATTAAATATTATTATTAGCTATCGTAACTTTATATTCATGCACCCTAAGTATAGGGAATGGAATTTTATTATATTCCCTATAATGTATACTCAGGGTATGCTTTTGTCATCTACTTCTGAAGGAACTCATTTAGCTATAGATAATGATCTAAAGTACTGGTATCAGTTGATATCTGATAATAAAGTTAAAAATCTAGATTTCTTAAAACAAGAATTTGATCTAAGAGAAACTTGCTGGTTAGAGGTTCAGACCTTTAGACAACATCTCATTGATAAAATAGATCTAATGTCTATAACAGTTAAAGAATCTATTCCATTACTGATTGATTACTTGATATTAAATTTACAACATAAAGTTTCTGATAAAGGTAAACTTTCATACATACATAAAATTATCAGACAAGAAACTTTTTACAGTGTAGATACATACTGGAATTATTTCACTTCTATTAATGGGGACCCACCAAATCAACAAGATAAACAATTTATATTGGAATCTGCCTATAGAACTACGTCTTCCATTGTCTGGAGACTTTATACATGGAAATTTTTACATAGATCTTTTTATACACCTTTGATGATGAATAAAATAAATAATAAAGATAATGTATGTAAGAGATGTAATGTAGAAATTAATGCTGACTGGGCTCATATGTTTTATGACTGTATAAAATTGAAAGAATACTAGAAGTCAATTAATGAATTTTTGCAGGCTCTTTTTACAGATAATTTCATTATTTCTAAATCTCTTATATTATTCAACACACCTGTACCTCAAAGTGTTAAAAAGGTTAAGCTTCCCTTGTTATGGTCTATTCTAGCAGTGGCTAGGAAAATAATAACCAGAAATTGGATTTCAGATACACCTCCTTTGTTCAATGAATTTAAAAATGTTATGAATATAGTCTGCCATATGGAAATAAACACAATTAAGTCAAGAACAACTAGAAAAACATCTTATTATATTGTATGGGATAATTTACAAAATTTGTTAAAAAAATCCTAATTTCAATAGCATGGTATTTTAGTTTAATTAATTGATCTGATTGTAGTGGATGTCTTTGTAAATACTTTAGTTGTTTTATTGAATGTTATAATCATATCTATTTTTAATTACTTGTATAAAATTGTTATGATATTTCTCTTGTGTGTTAAAACAATAAACCTGTTTTGAAAAAAAGAAAATGACAAGAGGAAAGGAAACAAAATTGGAAAACCCAAAAATATAGTTGCAATTATAGACAAACTCATGTAAAAAATCATATGTTGATCAAGATTTGATACAGGAATGGCTAAGAAGAGGTGAATTTAAACCAAAGATGAAAAGCTAATAATGGCAGCCCAAAAAGGTGAGTTATATACATGTTGGTTTACAAAGTCTGTAGAACTGCAGAAGCGAAAGAGACGTGTAAATGAAGGTTATGGAAGACAGAGCTGGAAACAGTTGAGTATCTTATTGCAGGTTGCTATGCATTCATAGCTGAGGTTCTGTATAGTGAAGGGCACAGTAACGTGGAAAGACTGTTGCACTCTGGATTCTGCAAACACTACAGATATTTTTTTTGTGGTGTATAATATTAGTAACAAAGTTTTCAGACAAGATTTTAAAGTATGTAAAGACAACTAGCTAATTCTGAATGCCTAACAAGTTTGTGGTATTTTTTTCTATCTGCTATGACATCTTTGGCCAGCAGAGAACATCACAACATGACAAGAAACTATCTTAACTTGCAACATTTACTGTATATACTGTTGATAATCAATATCTTGTTATTGTATTAAAGCCAACAACCTGTAATGTTGTTTACTATTGCTGCAACTTTGTATCTCTATTTATCATGTACATGATGTGGAGCTTTTCTCCCCGGGCATCCGCTGAAAAAGGACCTGCGTCCAGTCGGAATTTCCCGGTAAACAAATGTAAATAAATAAATACAGCATACAAGTAGCTGAGAATCATTAAAAATGTACCACAAAACATTATTGTGCATAGTAAAGTCTGGATGATATGGGATCACCAAATACCAACAGTTAAGGCAATGATGCAAGAAAACTAAATATATTAATCAAATAAAAAGAACAAAAGTAGCATGAATCATTGAAATAGCTACACTCAGTGATTACTGTTGACAGACTAAAGTTGTAAATTACCGGAACTGTAAGCCAGAAAGTAGAGCAATTTGTAAGAAAGAAACTTAGAGAGTTTCAATATAGCTACGGGCAACAGAACCAATAAAAAGTAATTTTCAAGCCTGCTTAAATATACTACCAATATATGTAGCCCCATATGAACTGCAGAAAGAAGCAATTCTGAGTACGTTGCCTGTGCTGAGAAGATCACTCTTGGCAAACGTCAAAGACTGAAGCAGTGCTGATTTTGGGATCTTTAGTTGTACTCTGACTCAGAAATGGGATGCATTCTTGGCACTGTACAAGAAACCCAAAACATTCGGAGATATTTAAAAAATAATAGCTACACGCAGTTTATCAGATTCAAGTCAGACCTTCTATGGAACTGCTTTCATCTTATTTTGGGTGATAGACTTGAACATCTGGATGCACTGCTAATAACCGGTCTGGTCAACCTATTGTTGTAGTTTCCCTGATTGCTTGTATCTGTCGATCTTCTGGTATATGTCTATTAACACTAGGAACTTTAAGGCAATGCTGACAATTGGGGAATAATCCATAAAACCTCAGAATCTTCCTGTAAACGATCCTCATTTTGCCTCTTGATACAGTGTCTGGTCAATAAATCAGGTATTTGCATTTTTCTCACAGGAACTATCAAGTCATACTTTTGAAGATTCAGCCAAATTCTTTACAGTCTAGGTAGCACTTTGTAAAATGATTTTCTGAACATACTCTGAAGTGGTTTGTGATCTGTTTTGACCATGTGTGTAATTTCTCAGAACCTTGGATGGTATTTAACATCTATCTTTTACTCAGGGCATATCTAGTTTCTGCATTATAAGACCTTTTGTTCCATGTCCCTTGTCTGCCCTCATGCAACATCAGAACTCCTTAACCATATTGACTCACACCTACTTGCAACACAACTGTTTTAGACACCTCAAAGTATTGAGGGCTGTTGCATTAGTCACAAGCTTCTTCAGGTACTTAACAATATTTTCTTATTCCTTTAAAACATGCTATGTTTTACCATGCTCCAGAAGTTTCCTTAGTGTATTGTAACAGTTGACATATTGGGTATTAACTTGAATAAATAGGATAAGTACTGCACCATTCCTAGAAGTCTCATAAGGAGTTGCTTATTGGCATAAACCTAATGACTCTCACTTTCTTAGCACCAGTTTTCAGAACCTCTAACAGTGGAATATAATTCATGTATATTGAAGAAGTCCTACAAATCTGGCATTTACTCTTATTTTTATTAGACTGTACTGTCTTACTCTGTTCGACAACTTGACTAGTTTTGGATTGTGCTACCATTTTGTCTCAGCTGCTTGACAGGAGGCCATTAGTTGTCTTAAATGCAGCACCCAGGCCTTTTATACTTCTCTGAAACACTTTGTGTGCAGACAAATTGCCAAGTAAGTTTTTGAGAAACCTGTTCTTCCAAATGGTATACTGAAATCTTACAACTATGATTTAGTTTTATCCAGTTTGATTTGTCAGAAGCACTAGTTAACATCAAGCCCAGAAAAATATTGGGCATTAAGCAGCACTGATACAATATGTTCTGTCATCACTAACACAAAGAGTTGTCTCTGAATGAATTTGTTAAGATCTTGTGAGGTGTATGCTGATTCAAAACTTGTCTTACTTCACAAATATAGTCATACTATTAATCAAGCCACTATGCTTCATCAGTCTAATAATAACATTAGTGTTCTCCATTGTGCTGAGCTATTGTCTGTTCCTTAATGTGCCAGTGCTGTTCTAGTGGGTGAATTTTTGATATTGCATTAGGTATTATTTTAATACAGTAGACCAGTACATAAAACGCACATACTTTTCTCCCTGTCACCACTTGCATCTGATTCTGCAGCTCTATGTACTTCTTACTAAGAGCTTGCTTTGCTCTAAGTGAAACTTAATGAGCTACATTGCTCTTAACATTAACAAAAATAACTGGGCATTACTGAAAGTGATAATATAATTAGGATTTGGAAAACATTTATGAGAAGACCTACATGAATGTTCAGGCATTTCTGTGCTGCATACATTTAACCATGCCAAGATTCTTAAATGCCGGACAACCAAATATAGTCAGTTGTTTAAAATAATTTCCAAATACATTGATTGATAAAAACAGTTATGTGTAACTCTTGCTTTTAAACAAACATATGGAAAGCATCTGACTCACAAGTTTGACTTTATCTCCTGAATAAGCCAGTAATTCACAGAATGATTTACATACTTTACTTTGCAGATGTCCTTCAAGGATGCATCTGCAGTCATAACATATGGGTTGTCCTGCCTCAGGCAGCCCTTCGGTCGGCCGGATTCCAAAGTCTGGGTCTGGCCTCGGCTGATGTCGCACTTTCCCCAATGTCAGAGCTTCTCGGGTATAAAGGCATCAGCCGACACCATTTTCCCCAGTCTTTCTTGCCGCGCGGTGCCCGAAGCAGAAGCGGTTCGCAAGTGCCGGTCAGTCAGATCCAGAGATTTCAGCTACCGAAGACTTCTAAAAAAGCTAAGTACCCTGTTGGGGACTCTTTCTTGCCTCAGCCGATGTCAGACAAAGTAAATAATTGTTTAACTTGTGGGAAACAAATACCTCATAAGGATTTCCATTCTTACTGCCTTCCTTGCTTAGGCCCAGACCACAACGTATCAGCTTGTTTAGCCTGTGCCTCCTTCAACCGACGGACTCTTAGACGTTGGTCAGAGTTTGCAGAAGAGTTTTTTGGATCCGCTTTTGCATATAAAATGCCGTCGGAGACTCCGACTACACATTTAGCCAAAAAATGCAAGGAAAAGGACCGACACTCGCGGCCCGCAGTTTCAGCTGAAACCACGGTTAGGCCTACCGCGAGTGTCTCGGTTTCGGCTGAAACCGAGTCCTCGGTTCTTACTTCTGCCGAAATCTTACCTCCGACAACCAAGGCCAGAGAGGCCCCAGCTGCGTCGGCTACAGAAATCCCTACCGAAGAAGCAAGCGCACAAGAATTGTCCGACACCATTCCATTGGACATTTCTACTCCTGCACGTGGGGCAGCTAGGCCCCCTGCTTCTATGTCTATTAAAGCCTTCTCCAGAGCTAAAGTAGCTAAAATTTCAAAAGCCTTACCTGCAAAAGCTACTTCTCAGAGACCTTCCTCAAGTTCTCAGATTCTCAGCCTTGCTGAGGACCTTATATCCATGATTAGGGGTTCCCAACCTCACCCAGACAGGGCCTCCCACCCTCCTCCTGACAAAAGGCCTAGGACTGAAACCCCTGAACCTCTCTCCTCAGATTACTCCTCGGATGGATCTGATTTATCAGACCATCAGGAAGGGCCATATTCTCCTTATGAGGATTCAGATGCAGAAGACTCTATTCCTTCTGCCTCCCCTCCTGAAGAATTTTCCTTTGGGGAAACTTTGCATTCAATGAGGGAACACTTTCAATGGCAGGGTCAGGATTTCTCTGATTCTAGAAAAAGATTAAGAACCTTTTTACACTTACCACAGCATAGGCCTTTAGTCATTCCACCTGTGCTAACTGTAGTTGATGATGCATATAATGATGTCAGTTCTGCCCCTGACTCTCTTCCCCCGGCCCCTGCCAAACCTGACAGATATTACAGGGTCCCGGATTCTCACTTCCATTTGTATAAAGCCCATGCCGCAGACCCAGAAACTATATCTCAGGGCCCAAAAGGTGTTGCAGCTGCCACGGCCAAAAAACCCCTACCCTCTGAAAGAGAGTCAAGAGCATTAGAGAGATGGGGAAAAAAGGTTTATACATCTGCTACTCTTTCTGCCAGGGCATTAAACTGTCAATTCCACATGATACAGTACCAGGAATATTTGTTAGATCAGCTGAATAAAAAGCTTTCTTCTACTGAACCTTTAGACCGAAAGTCCCTTCAGGATTTGGTACACAACTCTCAGCAGGTCAGTAATCATTTCTTAAAATGCGGCTATGATGCACTGGAGGCTTCATTTAGATCAGCTATGACTGGGGCAGTAATTCGAAGACATGCCTGGCTAAAAGAGCAATCCTTGCCAGACCATGTCAAGGCTAAACTCCTAGGTGCTCCAATGGAGAAACAAAGTTTATTTGGCTCCCCTGCACAGGAGATTCTAAAGAAAGTGGAAGAAAAAGCAAAATCTGTGCAAACAGTAAAGGATTTTCTGCAGGTATAACCTCTGAGGTTCAGCAGAAACTGGCCTTCAAAGAATTGGTCCTTTCCAGACACCTCCAGAACACAGAGGGGCAGGAATAGACGCCCAAGAGGCAGAGGTCAATCAAAGGGTGCCTACAGGGGTCGTCAGTGGCAGCCTGCCAACCAGAGGAGTACTGCCACAGCTGCAACTACAACCACTTCCACAGGACAGACACAATGACTTGACTCTGATTCTGCCTACCAGGGAACAACTGGAAGCACCCTTGGGCGGAAAGCTGTCTTTATTCTCGAAAAACTGGTATTGCATTACAAAAGACAAATGGACATTGCAAACCATAGACAAAGGATACAGGTTTCACTTCCACACTTTTACAAGAAGGAGCGGAATGCCAAACCTTCCACCAAACCAGAAGCCAGAGGCTTTAAGACAAATCCACAATTTACTTCAGATGAAAGCTATAGAAAGGGTACCATCTATGGAACAAGGCCAAGGATTTTATTCCAGACTATTCCTTGTACCAAGAAAAGAAAACCAATGGAGGCCTATTCTCGACTTGTCCGCACTAAACACATATCTCATTGTGCCAAAATTCAAGATGCTGACCCTACAGCAACTTCTTCCCATGTTGGGCAAGGAGTCTTGGCTGGTGACTCTAGATCTCAAGGAGGCATACCTGCATGTCCCTATACAACCAGATTGCAGAAGACACCTCAGATTTCTTGCAGGATCACAGCATTATCAATTCTCAGCATTGCCCTTTGGCTTATCTACTGTGCCCAGAGTATTCACGAAATGCCTGGCATCAGTAATTGCACATTGCAGGCTTCAGGGAATTCAAATCTATCCATACCTGGACGACTGCCTAATACAAGCGGACAACAAGACAAAACTAATAAAGGATTTGGCCTATGTCAAGAAGTCAAGACTAGTGCCATCCCAAAGGATAACATTTTTGGGTGCGGATCTGGACACAATGACTCAGATGGCTTTTCTCACAGAAGAAAAACAAAAGCAACTTCCAGTCTACTTCATGGCTTTGACAAGACAAACTCAGCTCACTGCAAGGAAAGTCCTGCAGGCCCTGGGTTACATGGCATCCTGCATAATCTTGATCCTGCATGCCAGGCTACATATGAGAAAATTACAATGGTACCTAAGGAATGTATGGTCTCAACACAGGCACAGTCTAGAAACCATGATACCAATCATTCCATGCCTGAAAAAGGAATTCCTGTGGTGGGCTCAGGCCTGCCAGTCCAACAGAGGGTTGCCTTTCAACAAACCACAACCAAGGCAGACCATCACCACGGACGCCTTAGACCTAGGATGGGGAGCACACATGGAGGACAAGTGTATCCAAGGCCTATGGTCTCAGGACCAGCTGAACTTGCACATAAACCTAAAGGAGATGCTGGCAGTGAAACATGCAATCGAGACATTCAAATCATTCCTCCAGCAAGGACATCTGCTGATAAGGACAGACAACACCACAGTCATGTGGTACATAAACAAACAGGGAGGCACGCATTCCTACCCTCTATGCCGGATGGCAATGGATCTGTGGAACCTAGGCCTGAATCTCAACATCCAGCTGCAGGCCAAATTTGTACCAGGAAAAGAGAATTCACTAGCAGACAGCCTAAGCAGAACTACCACGGATGCTCACGAATGGATGCTGCATCCAGACATCTTCAAAATCATAACAAGCAAATGGGGAATGCCAGAGATAGACCTGTTCGCCTCCCCACTCAACCACCAACTGAAGAAATTCTGCTCAAGAGTATACCACCCACAAGCCTGGAGGGTGAACTCTCTCTCTTTCAACTGGAATGCCCTAACAGTGTATGCTTTTCCACCTCTCCCATTGATGTACAAAGTTCTACTGAAGATCAGGGAGGAACAGCCAAAGGTGATACTGATAGCTCCAGACTGGCCAAGGCAGCACTGGTACCCGCTACTGAGAAGCATGTCTCGGGTGAACTCATGGCCTCTACCCCTATGGCCTCTTCTTCTTCTAATGCAGAACAACTTCAAGACCCTGCATCCAAACTTGAAAACAATGCAGCTAGCTGCCTGGAAAATTGCTTAAAACAAAACAAAACTGTTTTATCTCAGAGGGTCAAGGACATTATCCTGGAGGCTCGCAGACCCTCCACAAGGAAGACATACTCAGCTAAATGGAAGAGATTCCTCATTTGGAGCACATCAAAGGGTACAAATATCACACTGGCAAACCTAGCACACATCCTAGAATATTTAGCAGAACTGTTTCACAATGGCCTGTCCTATTCTTCCATTAAGATTCATGCTTCAGCAATTTCAGCAGAGTACAACATGGATCCACCTATCTTCTCTCACCCTCTCCTCAGACAATTTTTAAGAGGGATCAAAAATGTAAAACCTCCAAGGAGACCCCCTCTGCCTACATGGGATCTCAATTTTGTGCTGGAAAAATTAACATTACCCCCTTTTGAACCAGCAGCATCAGCAGACTTACAGTTCTTATCTTGGAAAACTGCTTTCCTTCTGGCAATCACTTCAACAAGAAGAGTATCTGAGTTACAGGCACTAATGGCAGTGCAGCCTTTCCTTATTTTTCACCAGGATAGAGTGTCTCTGAGAACCAGTCCTACTTTCATGCCAAAGGTGGTATCCAGGGTATCCTTGAACCAAGCTATTCATTTGCCTACGTTCTTCCCTAACCCACAGAACAGGGGGGAAAAACTATTGCACACCTTGGATGTACACAGACAACTACACTACTATCTGGACAGAACTAAAACCAGCAGAAAAACTGACCAACTTTTTGTAGCATATGCAACTGGAGTGCAAGGAAAAGCAATTTCCAAACAGACAATTTCAAAATGGATAGGAAATTGCATTCATTTTTGCTACTCTTTTCATGGAAAGACAGCTCCTGAAAATATCAGGCCTCACTCCACAAGAGCCACAGCCACCACTACAGCTTTCCTACAAGGGGTGGCTACCAAGGACATTTTAGAAGCTGCTACTTGGAGCTCCGTGCATACATTTGCCAAGCATTACAATCTACCTTTATACTCCAGATCCCGAGCAGGTTTTGCAACTGCAGTTTTACAGGGGATCTTAACTACACCATCCTTATCTTAGTACCTCCTCCCCCAGTTTGGCTATGGTATTCTACCCATATGTTATGACTGCAGATGCATCCTTGAAGGACATAGTACAGTTTTGTACCTACCATAAATGTAGATGTCCGATAGGTATGCATCTGCAGTCAGGATTACCCACCCTCCTTCCCCTCTGTGGTACTCCTAGGGTGCTTACCCCTTCTTCAGCTAGCTGGGGGAATCTATTATGGTGTATTTGTTTGTATGTATATATATATATATATATATATATATATATATATATATATATATTGTTTGCTACTGTTTGGAATTTTCAACATTTATCCAAATTTAGCCTTTCTAGAGGGCACCTGGCATCTGGGACAAGAAACACTGAGGAAAATGGCGTCGGCTGATGCCTTTATACCCCAGAAGCTCTGACGTCGGGGAAAGTGCGACATCAGCCGAGGCCAGACCCAGACTTTGGAATCCGGCCGACGAAAGGGCTGCCTGAGGCAGGACAACCCATATGTTATGACTGCAGATGCATACCTATCGGACATCTACATTTATGGTAGGTACAAAACTGTACTTTTCGGTGCCTGAGTTATTGACACTGACAAAAGCCTATGCTCTGCTGCTGTATCATGCTTCAAGACAGAAGATACACCACCAGTAAGTATTACAGCCTAGTTGATATAAAAATTCTCTGTACAGCAATTTGTGATTTTTATAGGTTCTTAGGATGATACTAGGCTATTGGCCTGGAGGCCCTTATAAGCCTAGCCAAGAATTTCTCCCATGTTTCCTCAAAGTCAGCACCCAGGGATCCCAGGAGTGTATTTTTTGTTTCCCATCCAGTTGTCCAGGTTCCTCTTAAAGAGGGGCTAGAGAGATGCTCTGCTTGATATGGAAAGGGAGTCTATTCCATGAATGGAGGAGGTACCTAGAGTCTCTCATGACTGATTGCGTGCTTAGTACGTTGTTATTAATGTGATAATTAGTGGGGATGCCATTTTCCTCAAAGGGGATAATGATGCATTTCTTGGCATTCAATTTGAGGCCATGCTTCTGGCACCAGTCATTTGTGTGATTAAGGCCCTCATGGAGGATGTTCACATCACTAGGGGAATTTAAGACAGCACCCAGCTTGCAGTCCTGTGCAAACTTGAGTAGCCACAGGCCACAGGTTTTGGCTTGCACCTCAGAAAAGTATATCCCAAACAGTAGAGGCCCCAAAACCGATCCTTCGGGTACACCGCTTGTTACAGGTCTACTACTAGAGGTAGTTTCCTCTACTTTGACTGAGTGGATTCTATCTGTGAGCCAGTTAGCTGGCTCATGACGTTGCTTAAAAATGTGTTTGTGTATGTATGTTTGTGTGTGTATGTGTATGTGTGTGTATAAGATGTAAGTGTTTTATATACACACACATACACATACACACACACAAATATATATAGATATAGATGTATAGATATGATCAATTTAAATTTAAGTAGCTCTACATCAAACAGTAGTTTATCAAAATATAATTCTGTGAATGTACAAGGTTTTATTAAACTCGCCAAACCTTTAAAATAAAATACAGTGTTTTTGCAGAAAGCAATTGCCCTAAAAGCCCTACACTTCCTTTTACTTATGCATACCAACCCCAAGATACATGTAGATATGTTTTATATATCTTATATCTTGATATCTATATCTTAAAATACATTACTTCGACTAACAAAAGTACGACCTGACTTCTGCGAAAATGCACTTTCGCGAAAGCCCTTTCACAAATTGGCAAAATAAATGGAAATAAACAAAAAATATTGTTTTGCAGTGTGGCAGTATCCTTTTCCCCACTGTAGTGCGATCTCGGAGTTGGTATATTTAAGTAGCGGGGGGCACAGCCCCCCTGCAAAACAATGTTTTTTTCTTCATTTTCTATTTATTTTTGCAATTTGGTGAATCAGCTTTCGCAAAAGTGCACTTTCGCTGAAGTGCACCTTCATGGAAGTGGTGCCGTACTTTTCTTGTTCGAAATAATGTCAAGACCCATATATATAAATATATATATATATATATATATATATATATATATATATATATATATATATATATATATATATATATATATATATATATATATATATATATATATATATATATATATATATATATATATATATATATATATATTTTTTTTTTTTGTGTGTGTGTGTGTGTGTACAGATATATATATATGTGTGTGTGTTACATCAGTATCTGCACATTGAAACTTTAAATGAAACTAAAATGAGCAGACACTTAACATTCTTTTTGCAGTATGTCAACCAAATAAAAATAAAAACTAACAGTACATCCCTAGATAATTTGTTTTAACAACAGTTTTATATAAAGGAAAGTGTTTTTGGTAAGATAATATGTGAGGTTGGTGTTAGGGCAGTGACAGGATTAGGAGTAGGGTTAGCACTCGATTAATGGTAAATAGTGGGGCTTTGCCCCATCTGTCCAACCTTCTTGTGTGGTAACCCTTACCTAATCGTAGATAGTGGGGCTTTGCCCCATCTATCCAACCTTCCTGTGTGGTAACCCTTACCCTACTACTGGCCCTAACTCCAAACATACACATAATTTTATCAACCCCGTTTCCCTAAAAGTACAGACACATACACTATACATACACCATCACACACTCAAAATGCTAAAAATATTACCTTACTCTAAGTTTAACCCAGAAGAACTTAGACACACACACACACACACACACACACACACACACACACACACACACACACACACACACACACACACACACACACACACATCCACACACACACACACGCACACCACTAAATTTATCTCCTTCTCTAGCTCCTATTCTAAGCCTAACCCACAAACACACACTCCTGCCCCTAATGCTACAAATTTCTGTGTATCCAAAAGTTTTGACATTGTAACAAAACTGCACTTAACTTCAGGCAAGCATAGATTACAAACCAAAGGAACATTCAATGATCCAATTTTCAAAATTGCCTGCAATTAACAAGCAGGGTATTTGATGTAAACAGAATGCAATAAACTCATTGTTATCGAAAAGTATAAATGTGCCATTGACAGAATATATTGTAAAAGCGGAGTTGCAACAATGGCTTTTCTCAGCTTTGATCTAGTTAAGTATTCTTCAGGATGTGTTCCATTCACTGTCTGCTGTTCATCTAGGCTTTGCAGATCAGACTCAAGCCAATTCAGTTTGTAGTTGTGGGGAGTCCACATATCTGCCTGAGTGAGAGGCTGTTACTTGAGCAGACATCAGTGAACATCCTGGTAATGACAGCATTTGTACATGTCCAAACCAGGCAGGGAAGATGGATTAACCCAAAAGTGCCCTTCTCCTGTGTGTGCACACTCGCTGCACTTATTAAATAGAATACCACTAGGTGGACACTTGGTGAGCTGAAAGTCCGGCATCAGGAAGACCACTGCAATGCTTCCTAGCCTCAGAGGGATTGTGACAAGGAAGGACAGTCCTTTCCTTTTAGTACCTAAGTCAGTGATCAAACTCAGCTCACTTGAGCCGCAGTCTGGGCTTCATTTCTCTAAGCTACTGACATTGGGCAAAATCAGGTTAAAAATAAATTTAATACTGCTATTTGATTAAACGCTTTTATCACATTTGGAAATTATTCTTCCAAAGCAGATTGTATATTACATACTGTGAAAACTAAAGTGTAGTAATCCATTAGGATATACTGTTTGATATACAAACATTATAATTCTCTGTTTCATATGCAAACATTTTTTTTTACTTTAGCTAGCTCTTCTTTTTGATGCATATTTGTTCAGAAAATCATCTTTTGTCCTTTAATGTATTAGTTCTAAATATTTAAACATGCTGTAGAGCATATGTTAGTCACCGAGTATAGAAATATTGGTCCTATATGTCAGAGAGCTATGTTCTCCAGAGAAATTGTAATGACAGGATATGAGGCCCAGAGACAAAGGGATACCGTGTGGCTCATACCTGACAACTATGCAAAGGATACTGTTTAAATGAGTTACAGTAACTTGTGGTGAAATGTAAATTATTCTGACAGGAGGCCCAAAATGGTTACAGACATATATTCCCTAGAGCTTTACATTCTCATCGTCACCCCCTTTTAGAGACCAGTAACCTTGTAGATTACACAAATGTATTCATTTTGTGGCCTGTTGACACTATCATCTCCAAGATGCCCCCTTCTGTCATACTTTATTGACACTGCTTGAGGTGTAATAGACTAAAAGAAGTAATAGCTTTACCTTTTCATTAGTTTTGGAATATTCTAAATGTGAAGCAATTCCATGAAGTATCATGACCCCATCACCAGCTGTGACAATGGTAGCCACCCAAAAAGTACCTCCTCCTGCCTTTCAAGAAAGTCAGCAGGTAGGAGAAAGTGAAAAAGATTATAACTTCACATCTGTACCTTAAAGGTATTGTCTGCATATGAAATCTAAGTGAGGATTTCTAAATATCAATTTATAAAGCTGTTTTGCTTTCTTTAGATCCTTACCTACTAAAATTAAACAAACACATTTAAATATGCAAATATTAACATTTAAAGGGTCTCAAATTTAGACTGGGAAATAACTGTGAATTGTGCATCTGACTCCACAGTACAAATTCTGACACTCTCAAATCAGGTGCGCCGAAAAGCTTAGAATGCCAAGACTGTATTCATATCATTAGTCAACTTGAAAATAATGATTTAAAATTGCCTTTCGTTGCTGAGTACTACATGTTGTGGTGGATTTCCTGAGCAGCTCCTCTGAGATTATCAAGAAGTTATATCAATTTTTGATCATGAAAAACTTTCTGAGGTGTATGTGTGTGATATCGCACTTAAAGGATTATTGTTGAGTAAGATTATGTAGGATTATTCATTTGAAATGGAGGAGTTTAAGAAGACGAGGAAAGACCTGTAACCTTTCAACAGGTATCACTAAAGTATCATTGTTCATCTAAAAGGCAAGAAGATTCTGGCAGAAGAAGAATTGGTACACCATCTTGTCTGAAGAACATTGTAACAGTAGGGCATAATTTTCTCTGCACTTAGTTCTGAGTTGCATACTAATATGACTTTGTGTTGTGCCATGAAGGCCCAGTATTATCTATCTTTCCAGCCTAATTGTTAAACACTCTTAACTATGATGCCTATTTTTTTTTTTTTTTTACTTTTCTACCAGCGTTTTTATTGTTTTTTCTTCTAATTTTTTTTTTGGCAAGAGCTTCCTGACGTATCCAATGGGTAACCAATTCTGTACTACAACTTGCTACCTTTGGCATGCTGGGTTGACCCTAAAATCTTTAACTAGATACATATTTTAGTAAGGGTTGGATAGGCCAAGGCTAAAGCTGATGTTATTTTTATGTTATTTTCTCAAAGAGCACGAGCAGCTGACTGGGGGAGGAGAGTCACCTAGATGTTATGGGAATTTGTGTTTTTTAACCAAAATGAACTATAATACATGTTTTTCACATTTTATTAGAGACCATCATTGTCATAGCAGCTGTTAACATCATATAACCCATGTTCAAGCACTTGTGAGTCAGTGAAAGAGTGAATAACAGCACCCAATTTATGCAAAGCCTGCAAACATAGATAACTGTAGGCAGGAGTGTTGGCCTGAAGATCTGCAGATCAAATGCCCAGTAAGAGAGGGCTCAATACTGAGTCCAGTGGTACATCACCAGTGACTTTTTTACTTTCAGAAGTGGCATCACTGACTCTAAACACGTGGGTTCTGTCAAGCAACCCGTTAGCTGTGCATCACACAACATAAGGATCTATATTCAAATTTACAAGTCTGTCAGTTATACTCACATGGGGAGTAGTGTTCAAGGCCTGAGCTGTGTCCTGATATACTGCATGTACAGTTAGTCCTGATTTACTGTATATACAGTTAGTTCTGATATAATGTATACTGTGTAACTGCTGCCCACTGGTTGAGTGACTTTTTCAGAATTTAATAAGGTTGAAGAGGCTGAACTTTCTTTTGACAAAACCAATTTGATGAGGAATCAGTATTAAGAGATTTTCAATTTCCAGATTAATGAGGTCTGAGACAATACATTCCATAGCTTTAAATATGAGACTTATGGGCCCATATTTACCAGGATCCATGGTTTGGACACCCTGGCATTGCAGTTTCTGTCTTCTGGGTTTTGGAAATATAACCAGTGATACATTTAAAATGTATATACTTTTCTGTAACCTGATGGATTTTAACAAAATATAATTGACAGTACTGTACTGCACTTTAACTAATTTAAGTGCAGTTACTAATAAAACAACTTATCTGTATAACAGACGACAAGTACTACACATTGCAGCTTACAGCTTTTACTGTACAAGGTTTGCTTTTCGATACAGATACAGATACAGATAATGATTCTCCATTTACCTTGGAACTATGTTCCTACAAAATACCCAGCTACCAACATTTAGTCTTACAGTCTTTTATACAGTTTTGGTACCATTTGGATCCTGTTTATGGAGCACTTTTTTGAAGTCAGTACTTTGGTATTTGCTTGATGTCATGCAGTCTGCAAATAAGTTGATTTTTGTTTTGTTTCAAGGTGAATTATGTGACAACCTTCAAGACTTAGGGAGTCGTTCCTGTCTCCACTCCTCCTTGCATCTATCTTAGCAATTACTTCAGGAATTAGGGAGTCATCCTTATCTGTAGTTCTCCTTGGAGTTGTGCTAGTCACAGAACAGTTATGCCACATAGTATGGATGCCAAACATGCATAGTAACTACAATACTATTTTTCTTACTTTTTCTACTTATTTTTAGAAAATAAATTTTTAACCCTTTAATGTATCTAACTATTCCCCCTTTTGTTTTAAAAGCACACAAAACAGTTTGCATTGATATGTATTCTTTGGTTAGATCATAATTTTCAGCATGCTTTACAGAAAACACATTAGGAAACAAAACCTTTAGCTTACTCTTGATACAACAGGTTAAAATACAATTCCAAGCAGTACAATGATAACAAGCATTACTACCAGTTTTGGGTGTATAATCCTGTCTAACAACTTTTTTCCTTTTGCAGACCATCCTGTAAAAATGTTCCATAAATTATGAGCTGTGTTTGCTTCAGTTTTTTTCAGATAACGTAATTACTTTGTTTTTTACAATTACAGAATTTAATTCATGACTTACAATTGTTCTATTAACCTTTTGCAACTGTTGAATTAACTGTTTACTTTCATTTATAACTTTATATAAAGATTTTAGAGAAACTCCTACATTAATCATTGACAATACTTGCAGATACCATTGAAAAGACACTGCCACTTTGCTTTCTGGAGTGAACACATATGTTTCGTTATGCCATGTCAGAGTTATATTATTAAAACAACCTACAAAAGGACATTGGTTAGTAAATGTTAAACTTTGATTTGTTAGAATACACACAAACTGTGGGGCTATTTCAGTAAACATTTCAATACTAGAAGGTAAAATTATCCATTTACATAAATTTACAGAATGTTGTAAAAAACATGGTTCGTACACTGGTAAGTGCTGGCCACACACAAGCCCATTAGCTGTATAAGCACAATGTTTGATTTTGTGACATTTATTTTGTAAATCTATATAATTTCCCTCTAACTGGGATAACCAATATTGGTACAGATAGAATGGTAGTCCAAAAACCAGTGATAAAACTACAACTTGACACATTACTTTTGAACTTGTTACATTATAATGTGTGATTTTTCCTGTACAGTATGTATTTGTGCAGACTGTTTGCTGCCCATGCATTTCAATCCAGTTGGTACTTGGGATCCAGTTTTCGAACATTGTTCTCGACACATATTCATTACTTGACATTAACTTCATTTGTACTGATTTTTTTTTTTGCATTTGTACATACAAAGACTGCAAAGTACATTTAGTCCAATTTACAAACTTAGTGACATTAACATCAAAATCTAATCTGCTAATTAAAGATTCATTAAAACATTGCAAAAATTCTTTTTGAAAATTAACAAGCTGCTTTTGTGATGCCCATATAGTGGATAACCACTGTGCTTGTAAATGTACAATTTGTGAAACATCTTGACCTGTTAGTTTTAGTCTAGTCGCTAAAATTTCTGTATCAGCTGAACATGTTCCCATCCTCCCTAAAAGAGTATCATACCATGCTCTTTGTCCCATACAGTCAGACTTGTCAGGAAGGAATGAGATATTAAAATGTATTACTGTTTTCTGGTATTCCTGTCCCACTATCGTACATGTTGATGGTACTCTGGTTACTTGATCAGACTTGGCTGTGAGATTATTATTAAAAGTTTTGACAAGAAAAAGGCAAGGTTGTCTACCAATAATTGCTGAGTCATCGAAACAGACTAATATATTTCCCTCCCATAGCTCTATTTCAGATCCTTTTGCAGTACTGTTTACACAGTTAGTGTAAAATTGAAAGTGTGTCCTTTCCCCTTGCAGTATGCAGCATTTTATTGCATTATCATTTTGTAAGGATACATTTGCTTTATGTCGTGGAAGTTGGACATATATTTGTCCTCTGGCTATCTTCCAGACTGTGACACTCCAGTCCAAGGAAAGGTTTCCAATGTGATATTTTTGTCCCCCAGGACAAGAAAAGTTACCTTGAGTTCTATTTGTAGTATCATGTACCCACCACAATCTTATAGTAGTAATATTACTTTTGTATACCTTTTCTGCCTGGGTGTCTGCTGTTCCTGGTGCTATTATACAATTACAAAAAACTGTAAAAAACAAAATAGATATTGGTCTAAAACGTGTAAATGTAGATATATTTACAAAATTGGTAGTAAATACAGCAGAAACCAGGAAACAGAGCTCTAAAGAAGGAAAAAATAAAATTGTATATAACACACCAACATGGTGCTCCTGCAGGCAGAATGGTAACTGAAAATATCAAATAAAACCAACTCAGATAAAACATAAAAAACATAAAAAAAAGTAATTTATTAAAGTGAGTGCTTTCACGGTAAAACATCGCTTCATCAGACAACACAATTAAAGCATCATGCATTTTTATATTCAAATCAGCCAATGAACATCACATAACAACTATTACAAAGCATAGACTCAAAGTGTTGAAACATAAAAAATCATATGAACAACATAAAACTATTAAAAATCATAGTAAAAAAGTCAGACTTATTTAAATATTTCACTGTAAATACCCCACTATCCCAATAGTTTATGGGCTTCCAAAAATACATGAGTTTAATGGACCCACCCATGCGACCTATTGTTTCAGGGAGGGGGAGGGTGACTGAACTCCTGCGTATCTATGTAGAAAAGATGCTGTATCTGGTAGTTGGTAAACAACAGACTCTTTTGAAAGACACAAAACATTTTTTGGAAGATCTCAACAAGGGAACAGTCGGTATAGATAAACAGCAAAAGGTGCAGCTGAATTCCTAACAGATTACACATTTGCTTTATTAAATCACTAACAAACAGTGGACCATTGTCTGACTCAATAATTCTTGTCCACCCCCAATGACAGAAAATATTTTTCCATAAGGCTTCTGCCATTGCCTTTGCTGTCATGGTTTTGGTGGGAATTGCTTCTACTCATTTTGAGAAAACATCCACTACTACCAGTAGGTATCAGTAACCTCTCTTTGATGTTGGCAAAGGCCCTGCATAATCTATATGAACTGCATACCATGGGCCATCTGCTGGCTGTACTTGATGTAACTGAGGTTTTTTTACTTTTAGCATTTACCCGCAAACAAATTAGACATTCTTCAACAGTTAGTCTACAGACCTTCTTTAAACTTGGATTCCAATACTTTTACAACTGCTCATAGCTTATCAGCTCCTAGATGTTCTGATATTTGGTGATTTAGCTTGACCAACTGATGTGCTAACTGAAATGGCGCACAAGGCAGCTGCAATCCTTTTGCAGTAGTGTATGCATAGTTCTATTTTGGTGGCATTTCTGCAATTATGCACTGGTCTGTTTCTTCTTTTAAACCCTGCTTCATTTGAATATTTATGAGGTCTTCCTCAATTGACTGTTCGTCTAGCTGTTTTAAAGCACTGACCTCTTTATTGCTATATGCATATCCTAGATGTTCTGTTCCCTTTTGTGCTGCTTGTTTTGCCAATGTGTCAGCTAATGCATTTTACTTGAAAATCTCACTTGTTGGTTTCTGATGGGCTTTTACCTTTAAAATGGTGTATTATCCCGACTGGTTTGACATTGTTATTACTTTATGTATGTCTTTCAATACTTAGCATGCCGTAATGGTTTGCCTGCACTGTCTACAAATCCTTATCTTACCCATATATCTATATCTAGTCTTAAAGAATTTACTACATAAGCATTGTCTGACAAAATGTTAATAGGATTGTAATACTTGACTGCATACAGTACTGCCCCTAATTCAGCTCTCTGAGCTGGCATGTACCCTAGTGACTTGATTAAATCAGGAGACCCCAGCTTTGGATTCTCCGTAACTACAGCAAATTGTTTCCAATATTTACCTTTGTCCCAAAACCATGCTCCGTCCACAAAGACAGATGGCTTAAAATCAGATGCCAGAAATAGCATGTCAGATTACATTATTTTTTCTAAGCAGTTATGCTGTTTTCCTTTATATCCCATATGATTTGACAAACTATATTTGTCTCCTGTCTGTATGGTGACAGTTTTCATTCCAAAAAGTGCCGTCCATTTTGCAAGCACTGTTTGACTAATACCACCCATGATTTTATTAATTTCAAAATTATCTATTAAAGCTTTTACTGCTTGATTTGGTGTTTGTACTATAATGCTGGAAAGTACAGTCAGATGCTCAGTTTGCTTAATGCCCCAGTAAATGGTAACAGTTGCTTAATGCATGAATGATAGCCCATTTCCACTGGTGTCATTTTTCTTCTGCCAAAGGTGACTGGGCATAATGTTTTTTTCCATTCTATTGTCACCACCGTGTAGCCATTCCTGTAATAGTACAGCAGATAATGTCTTTTTTCCCGCTGCTGCTTGTAGTACAAACAGTAACTTGGGTGTGGATGCTATTAACCCTGTAACTTGTGCTAACTTTACCTTCATTTGTGAAAATGCTTTTTCTTCATGAGATCCCCACTCTAAAAGAGTGGAATTCTTTTATTCCTGTAACATTCTGTATAGAGGAGCAGCCACAGCTGCATAATATGCTATAAATTCCCTATTATAGTTCATGATTCCCATGAATTTGTGTAAATCTGCTGTTGTCAGTGGCTTTTCCATTTGTAAAATGCCTTGCACTCGTATTGGGCAAGGAAACCTTCCTGATGGTTTAATGGTAGTACCTAGGAATTTAACTTCCTGTCTCATGAACTGAAGTTTTTTTTTCACTTTAAACCTTAAACCCTCCCTGCTGCAGAGTATGGAAAACTTTTTTAAGAAACCATACATGCTCCTCCACTGTTTCACACTGAATTAATATATCATCAATGTAATGCAGTACTGAATCATCTTTTTCTAAATGTTGCAGACTAGACCCTACCATCTGATGAAAAATAACTGGGCTATTCTGAAATCCCCAAGGTAAACTTGTCATGACATATTGCTGATTTTTAAATGTAAAGGTAAATCGTGGCCAATCTCTGTCTCTTGAGTGATACAGTGAAAAAATGTTTGCTAAATCTGTTACTGTAAACCACGTACTTTGTGGCTTAATACATGCAGATAATGGAGGCCGGGTAGTAGTCATGAATATAGATCATTATTATACATCTATGAAGAATATGTTGAATGACAGTTTTTATGAAGTCATTACTACTGCCATATCAATAAATATTATACGATTGATTAGAGATACATTACATGATATTTACTTGAGTGGACTCATAGAAAAAGACCTTTATGGATATCTCACCATCAGGGAACCATTGATTCCTATCATGCATGGGCTCCCGAAGATCCATAAAGATGCTGATGACCCTCCCATGCGACCGATAGTTTCTGGTCGTGGGTGGGTCACTGAACATCTCTCAGTATATGTAGAGAAGAACTTAAGACCCATTCTGAATGATAATAAGTATGTCCTAAGGGACTCGAAGCAATTTCTTTTGGATTTCTATGATTGTATTGAACACTGCAATGGCTTGGATGGATGTATTTTTGCTACACTCAACATTCAATCATTATTCACTGTCATCCCCAATAATATTGGCCTTACATATGTTTCTGATTATCTGAGAGCACATAGTAACTATACTATAGTGAAAATAGACTTATTAGTACACTTTTTAGAACTAGTACTAGAAAATAATATTTTCATATTTGATTATATCATCTACAGGTAAGTCGATGGTGTTGCAATGGGCACACCTTGCGCTAATAGCTATGCAAACATGTTCCTAGCCCAATGGGAGGAGAATGTTTTGTTTAAAATAGAAGCGTTTATGCAACATGTGGTCTTTTTTCGACGTTTTGTTGATGATGTTTTCATTTTATGGAAGGGGACAGTAGAGCAACTGAGACTGTTGTTAGAGGTTATGAATAGGTTAACTACCTTTCTTAAATTTACCTTGAATTACTCTGTGGATAAGATTGAGTTTTTTGATTTATATATTGAGAGACTACCCAGTGGCTTGATCAACACAGGTATATTTAGGAAGACATGCTATAGTAACTCCCTGCTATTGAGATCTAGTATGCATCCCTCTTTTGTTTTTAAAAATATCATCAAAGGTCAAGCAATTAGGGCCTCTAGACTAAATCCAACTGAGGAAGGCTTTAATACAGAGCTTGAGAACTTAAAGGGTAGGCTGATAGATAGAGGTTACAATATTGATGAAGTGAATAACAATTTGGAAGATATACATGATCTAAGACATACTATTGCCGTACCATATTTTGGACCCAAAGAGGGTATAGATACCTCTGTTAAGGACATCAATACCATACCTGTGGTGAAATTCACCACCACTTTTACATCTAACCATCATAGGATTAGAGACATAATTAGTAGGTTTTGGACAATATTCCAAATAGATGATGACATCAGAAATATTGTTGGTGATACTCCAAAATTTCAATATAAGAATAAGAAGAACCTCAAGAGAATGTTGTGTTATCCAAAAGAGACTAGGAATGAGATAACTATAGGATATACTGCACCATGTGGGCAATGTAATTTTTGTTCTTACATTGACACTGGCACGAATTTTATACATCCTGATACACAACGAATCTTTAGGACTACTGCTAAAGCAAATTGTATGACATGTAATGTGGTATATCTTGCTATATGTCAAGCCTGCACTAGTTTTTATGTAGGGAAAATGAATCGTAAATTCAGAGATAGAATAAGAGAACATGTATACCACATCAGGAAAGGATCATCCAACAATGCCTTAGCCAAACATGCCGGGAACAGCGATCAGTCACACACCTTTCTTTTTAGAGTGCAGGAGGTTCTACCCATCAATATGAGAGGTGGTGATATTAGGAGTCATACGGAAAGTAGGGAGAGTGATTGGATCATACGACTAAGAGCTGATAGTGGGTCAGGCTTAAATGAGAGAGCCTCTATCAAACCAAGGCTAAGGAAACGTAGGAACATTAAGTGAGAGTGTACCTACATATAAGTTACATACATATTTGCCATCCACTTTTTACTCAGCCCTTAGTCTTTGTTTTGTGCTATGTGATGTTCTATAGAGACTAATAGTACTTTATTTTTGTTATTTTTATTTTTATTTTATTTATTTTCAACATTTTTGATATGCTCTATGAGTACTTGTGCATACTCTTCTTTATATATATGTACCATCTAGTTTATTTTGGCATCTATACATTTCTCCTGGATCTTTTAAAGTTTGGTTTTTAATGACATATTTCATGAACAGAGGTTCTCCATGTTTTATTGCATTGTGAATATATACATCTTTTTGTACATTGTTTTTAACCACAAGGGATTGTGTTTCCTTTTTTACATTTCCCTTTTAAATGTGTAATGAGAGGTTTAACAATGAACTATTAATATAATTGGTACACATATATAATGGGCGTTCTTATTTTATGTATCACTGAATAGATCTGAAGAAGCTCTAGTTAGCGAAAGCGCTTGTCTGATACAATAAAGTTCTTGTGCACATATCATCAGAATCTGTGTTTCATGTGGACTTATCCTGGTTAATTAAATCTTACTGGATATTCATAGTTTGGATATTTCATGTTGGATACTTCATTCTGCTTCGCTCCTTGCCATTGACTTTTATACATTGCTTTTATTTACTACTTGGAGAAGGAGCGTTTACCTAAGAGGTGACTATATATATTTTTTCTGACAACATCAAAATCTAATCTGCTAATTAAAGATTCATTAAAACATTGCAAAAATTATTTTTGAAAATTAACAAGCTGCTTTTGTGATGCCCATATAGTGGATAACCACTGTGCTTGTAAATGTACAATTTGTGAAACATCTTGACCTGTTAGTTTTAGTCTAGTCGCTAAAATTTCTGTATCAGCTGAACATGCTCCCATCCTCCCTAAAAGAGTATCGTACCATGCTCTTTGTCCCATACAGCCAGACTTGTCAGGAAGGAATGAGATATTAAAATGTATTACTGTTTTCTGGTATTCCTGTCCCACTATCGTACATGTTGATGGTACTCTGGTTACTTGATCAGACTTGGCTGTGGGATTATTATTAAACGTTTTGACAAGAAAAAGGCAAGGTTGTCTACCAATAATTGCTGAGTCATCGAAACAGACTAATATATTTCCCTCCCATAGCTCTATTTCAGATCCTTTTGCAGTACTGTTTACACAGATAGTGTAAAATTGAAAGTGTGTCCTTTCCTCTTGCAGTATGAAGCATTTTATTGCATTATCATTTTGTAAGGATACATTTGCTTTATGTCATGGAAGTTGGACATATATTTGTCCTCTGGCTATCTTCCAGACTGTGACACTCCGGTCCAAGGAAAGGTTTCCAATGTGACATTTTTGTCCCCCAGGACAAGAAAAGTTACCTTGAGTTCTATTTGTAGTATCATGTACCCACCACAATCTTATAGTAGTAATATTACTTTTGTATACCTTTTCTGCCTGGGTGTCTGCTGTTCCTGGTGCTATTATACAATTACAAAAAACTGTAAAAAACAAAATAGATATTGGTCTAAAACGTGTAAATGTGGATATATTTACAAAATTGGTAGTAAATACAGCAGAAACCAGGAAACAGAGCTCTAAAGAAGGAAAAAATAAAATTGTATATAACACACCAACATGGTGCTCCTGCAGGCAGAATGGTAACTGAAAATATCAAATAAAACCAACTCAGATAAAACATAAAAAAACATAAAAAATGTAATTTATTAAAGTGAGTGCTTTCATGGTAAAACATCGCTTCATCAGACAACACAATTAAAGCATCATGCATTTTTATATTCAAATCAGCCAATGAACATCACATAACAACTATTACAAAGCATAGACTCAAAGTGTTGAAACATAAAAAATCATATGAACAACATAAAACTATTAAAAATCATAGTAAAAAAATCAGACTTATTTAAATATTTCACTGTAAATACCCCACTATCCCAATAGTTTATGGGCTTCCAAAAATACATGAGTTTAATGGACCCACCCATGCAACCTATTGTTTCAGGGAGGGGGAGGGTGACTGAACTCCTGCGTATCTATGTAGAAAAGATGCTGTATCTGGTAGTTGGTAAACAACAGACTCTTTTGAAAGACACAAAACATTTTTTGGAAGATCTCAATAAGGGAACAGTCGGTATAGATAAACAGCAAAAGGTGCAGCTGAATTCCTAACAGATTACACATTTGCTTTATTAAATCACTAACAAACAGTGGACCATTGTCTGACTCAATAATTCTTGTCCACCCCCAATGACAGAAAATATTTTTCCATAAGGCTTCTGCCATTGCCTTTGCTGTCATGGTTTTGGTGGGAATTGCTTCTACTCATTTTGAGAAAACATCCACTACTACCAGTAGTAGGTATCAGTAACCTCTCTTTGATGTTGGCAAAGGCCCTGCATAATCTATATGAACTGCATACCATGGGCCATCTGCTGGCTGTACTTGATGTAACTGAGGTTTTTTTACTTTTAGCATTTACCCGCAAACAAATTAGACATTCTTCAACAGTTAGTCTACAGACCTTCTTTAAACTTGGATTCCAATACTTTTACAACTGCTCATAGCTTATCAGCTCCTAGATGTTCTGATATTTGGTGATTTAGCTTGACCAACTGATGTGCTAACTGAAATGGCGGACAAGGCAGCTGCAATCCTTTTGCAGTAGTGTATGCATAGTTCTATTTTGGTGGCATTTCTGCAATTATGCACTGGTCTGTTTCTTCTTTTAAACCTTGCTTCTTTTGAATATTTATGAGGTCTTCCTCAATTGACTGTTTGTCTAGCTGTTTTAAAGCACTGACCTCTTTATTGCTATATGCATATCCTAGATGTTCTGTTCCCTTTTGTGCTGCTTGTTTTGCCAATGTGTCAGCTAATGCATTTTACTTGAAAATCTCACTTGTTGGTTTCTGATGGGCTTTTACCTTTAAAATGGTGTATTATCCCGACTGGTTTGACATTGTTATTACTTTACATATGTCTTTTAATACTTAGCATGCCGTAATGGTTTGCCTGCACTGTCTACAAATCCTTATCTTACCCATATATCTATATCTAGTCTTAAAGAATTTACTACATAAGCATTGTCTGACAAAATGTTAATAGGATTGTAATACTTGACTGCATACAGTACTGCCCCTAATTCAGCTCTCTGAGCTGGCATGTACCCTGGTGACTTGATTAAATCAGGAGACCCCAGTTTTGGATTCTCCGTAACTACAGCAAATTGTTTCCAATATTTACCTTTGTCCCAAAACCATGCTCCGTCCACAAAGACAGATGGCTTAAAATCAGATGCCAGAAATAGCATGTCAGATTACATTATTTTTTTCTAAGCAGTTATGCTGTTTTCCTTTATATCCCATATGATTTGACAAACTATATTTGTCTCCTGTCTGTATGGTGACAGTTTTCATTCCAAAAAGTGCCATCCATTTTGCAAGCACTGTTTGACTAATACCACCCATGATTTTATTCATTTCAAAATTGTCTATTAAAGCTTTTACTGCTTGATTTGGTGTTTGTACTATAATGCTGGAAAGTACAGTCAGATGCTTAGTTTGCTTAATGCCACAGTAAATGGTAACAGTTGCTTAATGCATGAATGATAGCCCATTTCCACTGGTGTTATTTTTCTTCTGCCAAAGGTGACTGGGCGTAATGTTTTTTTCCATTCTATTGTCACCACCGTGTAGCCATTCCTGTAATAGTACAGCAGATAATGTCTTTTTTCCTGCTGCTGCTTGTAGTACAAACAGTAACTTGGGTGTGGATGCTATTAACCCTGTAGCTTGTGCTAACTTTACCTTCATTTGTGAAAATGCTTTATCTTCATGAGATCCCTACTCTAAAAGAGTGGAATTCTTTTATTCCTGTAACATTCTGTATAGAGGAGCAGCCACAGCTGTGTAATACGCTATAAATTCCCTATTATAGTTCATGATTCCCATGAATTTGTGTAAATCTGCTGTTGTCAGTGGCTTTTCCATTTGTAAAATGCCTTGCACTCGTATTGGGCAAGGAAACCTTCCTGATGGTTTAATGGTAGTACCTAGGAATTTTACTTCCTGTCTCATGAACTGAAGTTTTTTTTTCACTTTAAAACTTAAACCCTCCCTGCTGCAGAGTATGGAAAACTTTTTTAAGAAACCATACATGCTTCTCTACTGTTTCATACTGAATTAATATATCATCAATGTAATGCAGTACTGAATCATCTTTTTCTAAATGTTGCAGACTAGACCCTACCATCTGATGAAAAATAACTGGGCTATTCTGAAATCCCCAAGGTAAACTTGTCATGACATATTGCTGATTTTTAAATGTAAAGGTAAATCGTGGCCAATCTCTGTCTCTTGAGTGATACAGTGAAAAAATGTTTGCTAAATCTGTTACTGTAAACCACTTACTTTGTGGCTTAATACATGCAGCCAGTTCTGGAACTCCTGGAATTAGGTGTACTGTAGGAGCTGTGTACTGATTAACCTTTTGTAAATCAATGACAAGACGGTAACTACCATCTTTCTTCTTTACTGGTCAGATTTATGAATTTGTGGGACTGTTGCCTTTTTGTATGATTCCTTCCTTTTCCCATTCTGCAGTACATTTTTCCATATGTTCCTCTGCCTCTCTAGGAATGGGATACTGCTTTTGAAATGGCAGTATACAGTCCTAATCACTACCCACCTCTACTGGCATTTCTAATTTTCCTCAATCATTGGGTCCCTTGGACCACAGATATGGGATTTTTTGTTGTAAATGGTGCCACACATCTTCACTGTCTGTATTTACATGTCCTGTAGGTTCATCAGTTTTTTCAGGTAGAGCGATTGCACAACAAACTGAACTTACCTCTCTCTCTCTCTCTCTCCTTTTATTTGGTTCCTATCCACAAAATACTGTTAAATCAATTACTGTGCCCAAAGGTCCTAAAATGTCCATACCAGTAATGGTAATTGAACAGGATGGATGCATCAAAAATGCACCTTTACATGACTGCCCTTCTTGGTTAAACTTTATGTCTACATCTTGGCTACTTACTGCATAGCATCCTGTACCATTAAATGCTGAGATGCAAACCTTTTTCATAGGATTTACAGGTAACTGTCTTTTCATGATATACACTGCCACAATGTATCCAGTAAAAGATTGCCATAGTGATCCCTCTACCCAGATATCAGTCAATGGTCTCCCGTCTTTACCCTTTTTAAAGGTTATCAGGAAAGATACTAGAGAAGGGTGGGCTCACCCCTATTGTAAAGGATTCCACTCATCCTCACCTTTATTGTCAGATGCAACATGGCACACTGCATGTTTTTGTTTGTCATCTTCCTCTGTGTCTGAGTGATCTACTTGTTTAGATGTTTGAATTTCTTTCTGTCTGCCTGGTCTAACAAATATTTTGAATTTAAAGGCAAAGCTGCCTGAAATTCTACAGGACATACATCCCCTTTCCCTGTGTATTGATGAACCTTATAGCTGTCTTTACCAAAATTGTAAGGTCTGTGTACATTGACTTGTTTTTTTGAGTTGTCTTGTGAACCTTTTGTCTCTGCTTTTGCAAACACACCCTTTTTTTCCTTCTTTTTGTGCCAAACTTTGTAATGGTCACAATTCTGTTTAACATGCTCAATCTTTTTGCAGAAAAAGCATGTTGGCACCCTTTGCTCATCCCCTGATTTTAAACGTGGAGCCAGAGGTGCTGAGGTGGCTGCCTCCAATGGTGGTTGAGCCCACCATTATCCTCTACTTTGACTTCTTACCTCACTTATTACCTGAAATGGCTTGCTACTTTCCTCTAAGGCAAAAATATGATGTGAGCATAATGTCCCATCATTGGCCATTCTCCGTCCCCCTCATTAGACTTTGCACTAAGTCAGTGAGGGTATTTGAAGTTTTTTCATAAATCCATTTAATATCCCTGGGACCCCTTTTATTTGCTCTAAAAAGCAATATGTTAACTGTTTCTATATTTCCCTTTATTGCATACCCCCTTCTGACTTCTGATTATCTGAAATGCTATTTTAAAATGGTCAGCTTGCTACATTAATGTATCCCAGATGGTGATTTTGAAATTATCTAACAACTTAGCTGTGACAGGATGCCCCTGTGTGTATGCCATGAGAACAGTGGCCATGAGCCCTACTTTACTGTCTAATTTATAATAATTTTGATTTAATTGGATGAATGTTTTAAAACATTTGGGAATAAAAATCCAAAAGCATCTGAGTAAGACATCTGTCCGTATATCAGATCCTGCTATGTATGTTACCCATTCTTCAAATGTAAGCATGTTGTAAAATATGCCTTTTTATCATTCTACTGTGGCATGCTTTTTAGCAACCTTGACTGTGTATAAATATGCTGGAGTTCCTTGCTCTATGACCTGTACTGGCTTTGCCTTTTGCAGTTCTTTTAACTCTTCTATTTAAGCATTAGCGCGTATTAGTTTATCCTGAATATCACTAACCAACTTTTATTCGTCCTGTAACTGTTGTGTATAATCTGAAATTTTTTAATATAATTCTTTACAGGTTTTATGATATTCACTAACTAGATTTTCCTTGTCTTGTAACCGCTGCTTAAGACTTTTAATTTCTTCCTGTAATTTTTCACAGGCATTTTCATACTTTTCAGTAGTCTGCTCTGCTGATTGCAGAGTCCCTATGCACTTTGGCAAAGTGTTTGTACATCTTTTTTAAACTTTCTGAACTCATTTTGTCTATCTTTTATGAGTTTATTAAACTCCTCTGTCAATTTATCATGAACTTTGTCCCTGTCCTTATCTGTTTTGTGATGTGTAGTAGCTTCATTCCACTTTTGTACATAATCTCTAAAGGGTATAACAAGATTTACAGGCGATTCTGTTGGTAACTGATATGACTGCTGTTCTAGTTCCAGAATTAACATTTCACATGTAGTGACAGGACGTAACTGTTTAACATCTGGATATAATGTAAGTGTATCACCCTTATCTGGTTCTTTACTATTATAAGATTTTTCTTTACAGTTTAACTTTTCAACAATGGTCTGAACTGTACTTTTATGACATTGCACACAGAAAGCAGTTTCATATGACTCGCACAATAAACATTTACTGTCATACCACACATTCTTTTGTTTGAGAAACCAGTCAAATGTTGTAACCCATTTGCATAATGCCCGTACATCAACTTACTCTAGTAAGGTTTTACATTTACCAATATCCTGTTTATACCAATATTGCATTCTGTCCCAGATTTTATCTGGTCGTTCTGCTACAATAAGAATAACATTTTGTTTACATTTTGTATTAGAGTCCCTAATGGCATCCACACTGTATATAACACAGAAAAAAGTCTTATCACACAGCAGCTAGATAGATGATCAGGTTGTTAGTCTGCAGATGGCTGGAAATTCCCCCGTAGTCACTCGAAAAGCTGGTGAAACAAAACTGGGAGTTGCAGATTTGAAACCTTGGAATTCACTGATTTTGAGAATTTATTGCACTGTGACTGTGCTACACAGCAGTCTCAGTCCGGATTCAGACATCTGAAAACTGTACTGCTGCAAGCTTTATAAGACCAAGGTGCTTCTATTTAGGACTCACTCATATACATACATTTTAGTTACTGCTCCTTTACTGGAGTGAACCTATATAGGGCACCACTCCCCCTGTGTTCAAGTACAGGCTAAGCTTGCCACTGATAAATTAAAAGATATATACTTTTCTGTAACCTGATGGATTTTTAGGAAAATATACTTGACAGTATTGTACTGTACTTTAACCATTTTAAGCTCAGTTACTAATAAAACAAATTATCTGTATAACAGATGGCACGTACTGCACGTTACAGCTTGCAGCTTTTATTGTACAAGGTTTGCTTTTCGATACAGATACAGATGATGATTCTCCATTTACCTCAGAGCTATGTTCCTGCAAAATACCCAGCTACCAACATTTTGTTTTACAGTTACAGTTTTTGGTACCATTTGGATCCTGTTTATGAAAGCAATCTTTTGAAATCAATACTTTGTTATTTGCTTGATGTCATCAAGTCTGCTGATTGTCTGATTTTTATTTTGTTTCAATGTGAACTATGTGACAGCCTTCAAGACTTAGGGAATTGCTCCTGTCTCTGGTCTTCCTTGCACCTGTGTTAGCAATTACTTCAGGAATTAGGGAGTCATCCTTATCTTCAGTTTTCCTTGCAGTTGTGCTAGTCACAGAACAGTTATGCCACATAGTTTGGATGCCAAACATGCATATTAACTGCTATACTATTTTTCCTAATTTTTCTACTTATTTTTAGAAAATAAATTTTTAACCTTTTAACGTATCTAAAAACCAGTAGAGATGCTTAGATTAATGAGGGTAAGAAGGGCTTTAGATAAGCAGGCAATCTGTTATGTTATTAGGGCCCGTGGAAGAGATGTTCTTAGTTTTTGAGAGGGATAAGAGCACATTTCCCTAGTAATTAAAGGGGATGGCATTATATTCATAGTTGTTGTAGAAAACCTCATAACAGAAAACTAATTTGTCTGTCTATTCTGATGTTACAGTATTCTTTAGATGAGGGATTCCCTGCTGAGGGTGACCTGATGTTCAGCCAGAATACCACAGCCTTTTACTACTGTGAGTACTTGAGATGTCACATGTCTGCCTCTAGCAAACGTAGGCCATAAAAGCGATATCTGGACATACTCTCCTCAGAACTTCTCTGCCACCAGTGTGAATGCCTCTTCAGTCATTGGTCTGCTTGCCTGAGTTGTTTACTGGTGAATTTGTCTTCAGATAAGTACCCCTTTGTTTTTTTCTTTTTGCTTATTTTGCTACTGCTTTCTCAGTGAGGTTTTCATGTCATCCAGGAATGGCAAATACCAGTGTGGGAGACAGATTCCACATAAGGATAGTCACAAACAGTGTCTCTTTTGCTTAGGTGCTAGTCATAACCATAAGTTTTGCTCTATTTGCCAGGCCTTTGTCCCTAAATTTTAAGGAGCCAGCTTTCCTCCCTAGCAATTTATTTAGAGAATTAGTGTCTTAAGTGCTTGACAAAAGATGTTATGGAGGGTACGTTGGAGCTTTCAGGTGAGTTGACATTGAAGAGAAAGGTCAAAAAACCTAGGCTTGACTCTTTTGCTGTGCCTCTTTCTTTGGATGTGTCTCTTGAGGCAGACGAAGCTCCGGAGATCTGTCCAGACATAGGTTTGAATTCCTCCACAGGAACCGGTTCAAATGTTCCCAGGGATCTGACCAGAGGCACGTCCTTGGAGGCTCTGCAGGCATCCTCATTGCTCAATCGGGAGAACCGAGACTGGTTATTACAGAAGGCCATAAAGGGATCCCTCAAATTCTTTTTAGGGAAATTGTCCCCTCTACTATTATAGAGTATCGGCCAGTATCAGGCCCTTCATCTTTTCACAAATCAGATGTACAGCCTAAAAGAAAATGAAAAAACAAGCATCTTTCTGCACCCACAGATCCTTAGTCTGAGTGCATACTTTCACCCAAGGCTGATTTAGTGCCCTTATGGCCCTCAAGCCTCCTTCAGGTCTGTGTATTCCACCTCCTGCTTTAACTTCCTCTCCCCAAAAGAGGGTTAGATAACATAATTCTTCTGAGGAGGAGGTTTCCTCAGGGCATAAATCCTTAGCTTATTCTACCCAGATTCCTTCACATTTGGAGTATGCTTCTCCAGTGGAGAATCTAATGGTACAGAATCTCCAACTGAGGAGATGACATTTGGGGAGACTATTGCTAAGATGATGGAATTCTTTAAGTGGGATTACTCTCAGGTTTCAGATGTGCAGAAGAGATATTATGACCTCTTACAAATGGAGTCCCCTTCTCCTTCTGATAAGGACAGTAGGAATATGGAAAAGTTGGGTAAGAAGGTCTATACTTCTGCTACCCTGGCCTTTCTTGTTATTAACTATCAAACCCATATGACCAAATGTGCTTTGGCCTTCCTGTCCCAGGCCACTCAGGCAGCCTCTGACCTTCCAGATTTTGAAGGAAATGTTCATGCTCTCTCTTTGCTTGCAGGTTCCTGTCAAGTACCACGCCATTCCATTAAATGCAGCTATGATGCAAAAACATCTGCTTCTGTTCTTAGAAGTTACTCTTGGTTGAGGCTTCAACCACTACCAGATGATGTTAAAGTCAAGTTAGTGGATGCTCCTCTAATTCTAATGCCTTGTTTGGTAAAGCAGCTGCTGAGTTATTTAAGTCTCTGCAGGAGAAAGGTAGAGTTACAGCATCTGAAACATAGTTTTGACTCACCTGTTTTTATGTTTCAAAGAAACTACTCTTCTAAAACTGCTTTTGTCAGGAAACACTCTCAACCTTCTTCAACTAGGAATGAGAAGGGAGGTACGAGAGCACCTCCAGCTAAGACTTCTCAGCCTGCTCCTGCCCAGAATCAGCCTTTTCCAGACAAGCCAGGTAGTCTGTGACTACCAAAATTGCCACATCCCTACTCCTCTTTCCCTTTGTCTCTGTTTCTTCCAGCTTAGGAAAAACATCACTCAAGACACATAGGTTCTTTCCATCATTTAGCACTGGTATTACATGGTCTGGAAAGCTTTTCCAGCAATCATGGGGATTCCTCAACTACCTCTGGAACAGCTCACATTTTTCCCAGAGGTGCTTCTGGAATTGTTGAATCAGGGAACAATTCAGGAGGTTCCACTGTCTCAAAGAGGAAGAGGGTTTTATTCCAAAATGCTTCTAGTGCTCAGGAAGGATGGTCCATGGAGACCCATTCTGGATCTTTCACACCTCAATGCCTTCTGAATGCTGCTTCCTTTAGCATGTTGTCTTTCCAAACCATATTTCCTCTTATCCTCCCACAGGCCTTCATGGCCTGGACATCAAAGATGCATACCTTCATATTCCTAGTCATCCCCTTTACAGGAAATTTTTACATTTCTCTCTTACTTCCTAGTGTTTTCAGTTTTCTGCTTTGCCCTTTGGTCTTTTTACTGCCCGAAGGGTATTCACCAAATGCCTAGCTCCCGTGATTGCTTTCTGCAGGCTTCAAGGCATCCACGTTTTCCCTTATGTGGATGATCTTATGTTTCAGCCTCCCTGTCCAGAGACCTTAGTGCAAAGTCTAAACTTTGCCATTTCTCTCCTGCAAAACTTTGGGTTCACAGTAAATTTCAAAAAATCTTCCCTTACCCCTTCTCAGGATCATATTTTCCTGGGGTGCAGGAAAGAAACATATGTGATGCTAGCCTGTCTGCCTCCTCCAAATCTTCTGTCTCTCATTTCCTTTTTCCAGAGTCTTCTTCCTCTTCCCTCTGTTACACCCAGTTAGTTTCCTCAAACTTCAGGGTTTCATGGCTTCCACCATTCCAATATTACCTCTTGTCAGACTTCACAGGAGGGATTTTCAGTGGTACCTAAAATGCAGCCTGCACATCCACTGGAATTGATAGTTCCTCTTCTTCCTTGCCTAAAGAAAGAACTTAATTGGTGGCTTCAGCAGATGTGAAACCATGTCTCCCTTTGCATACTCCTGTTCCCACTCAAGAGCTGTTTACAGATGCCTCCAGTGTAGGTTGGGGGGCAAACTTTGCCTCCATGAAAATACAGGGCCTTTGGTTCACTTCTCAAGGGAAGGATCACATTGATATCAAAAAGATGAGGGTGCTTCTGCTAGCTCTTCAGGCCTTTCAGCCTCTCTTCCTTCCAGGTCCTCTCAAACTGTTTACAGACAACACCACAGTCATTTTGTATGTAAACAAGCAGGAGAACATAGTCTTACCTTCTGTGAAGGCTAGCTCTCATGGCATTGGGATCTGGGAGTTCAGTACCATGTGACTCTTCAGGCAGTGTACATCTCTTCCAGTCAGAATTTTGTGGAAGACACTCTGAGCAGTTCCATGACTCAGCCCCATGAATAGATACTTCACAGGGATGTATTTCTGAACATTGTCTATCAGTGGGGTATTCCTCAGGTAGATCACTTTGCCTACCCTCTGAACAGACAACTTCATCAGTTTTGTGCAAGAGTCCCTGGTCCTCTGGTTTGGAAGGTGTATGCCCTATCAATTTCTTGGAAGGGGATGTTTATGCATTCCCCCACTTTCCTCTCCTTCAGAAAGTCCTGCTCAAGATTCAGCAGGACAAACCAAAAATCTTGCTGGTCACTCCCTTTTGGCCAAGGCAGCATTGGTTCCCTCTTCTTCTGCATTTAGCCAAGGGAAATCGCCACAAGTTATCTCACAGGATAGACCTTCTCACACAAGACAAAGGATCTCTTATCCATCCACATGTGTCAACTCTGCATCTGACTCTGTGGGTGATAGGGTTCTTATTCCTTTTAGACAACTATTCTTTGAGGATGTGCTTAGAGTTCTGCAGGAGGCCAGGAAACCCAATGCCAGAAAATCCTATTTATCCAAATGCAAGAGGTTTTCTATCTGGTGTCTTTCATAAATATGGAGCCACTGGATGTGGATGTTCCAGTGGTTCTTTCTTATTTGTGTGAATTGCTCAAGACTGGTTTGGCCAGTCTTTTGTTAAGGCCCAATTGTCAGCTATTTCTGCCTGTCTGCCTTTATCTCCTCCTTTGGCTTCCAGATTGGAGCTTAAACTTTTTCTCAAAGACATCCTTCCCATTAGACCACCCAGGAAACATGTCCTTTCTCTTTGGGATGTTAATTTTGTTTTGGGAAAGTTGACTGTGGCTCTGTTTGAACCTGCAGCCACAGCCTCCTTGCAGCATTGTATTTGAAAGACTGTTCTGATATTAGCCTTGACTTCTGTTAGATGGATGTCTGAGCCTCAGACCCTTATGGCTTCTCCTCCTTTTCTGGTGTTTCACAAGGATAGAGTGTCTTTGCATACTAGCCCTTCTTTTATGCCCAAGGTTGTGAATGAGTTGTCTCTTAACTAGTCTATTCATTTGTCCACTTTTTCCCTTCTCCACAATCTACTAGTGAGAAGGTTTTACACGCCTTGGATGCGCATAGACAACTCAGATTTTATTTGGATATGACTAAAGCTACCAGGAAGCCTTTTTCTTTCATTCCATCCCAGGGCTGTGGGGTTGCCTGTCTCCAAGCAGACTATTTCTTCTTGAATCTCTAAGGCTATTTCTTTTTGTTAAGTTTTTCATGGTAACAGCCTTCCTTATTCTATTACGGTTCATTCTACTAGGGCTGGGACTTCTCCTTGTAGTTTCTTCAAGGGTTTGGACACTAATTCCATTCTTGAAGCAGCTACCTGGACTTCTGTACATACTTTTACCAAACATTACAAGTTGGATGGCATTTTCAGATCCAGAGCTGACCTTGCTAGGGCCAGACTTCATGGCTTTCCAGAGAGCTCTTCTGGTCCTTCCTCCTCCCAAGTTTCTTCCTTACTTTTGGTACTTTCCCACATGTAAAGAATACTGCAACATTAGAACAGAAGGACACAGAATAGTTGTGTAAAATCTTACCATAATGATAAATGCCCTTCTGTTTAGTGTTGCAGTATTCTATCCTTCCTGCTATCCCTGGTTCTTGCTTTTCTTACTGGATGTGTGTTTCACCTCTTTTTGTTCCTTAGATTGGCGTTCCTACTGGGGCATTCATTTCTGAGAATAACACATCCAGATGTTGCTTTTATGGCCTATGTTCGCTAGAGGCATACATGCGATGTCTCATGTACTCACAGTAGTAAAAGGCGTTGGTATACTGACCGGACGTGGGATCACCCTTGGCAGCAACTCCCTCATGTAAAGAATACTGCAACATAGAAGAGAGGGGCATCTGATATTATGGTAAGATTTTACACAACTATTCTTTATTACTTTTAAGCACAGGAAGTCCTTGTATATAACCATGCTGTAATCACTGCCAGTGCTATCACAGCTCAGATGTAATAACTGCACTGTATTAATTGCATACAGTCAGCTGTTCAATATAGTCAGTCCTTTATCCAGTGCTGATTCATAGGAATGAATCATTGTATTAAGTAGTAAAACAAAATGTGCCAAAATCAGCTGGTGGTTACATGTATTATGAACTTACAGTTTCATTGTCATTGTAAGTACGCACACATTGAGAAAGGCACTGTTAATTTTACAGAATGATTGCATAGATACACAAAGACAAGTTAGGACATTCAGCTGCACTTTAAAAGTTTTTTCTTCAAATTATAATCAAGAGACTTTTAATTAAATGTCCAAGTCAATACAGCAAGTCATTGCCTAAATCGAGGTTATAGCAGCGAGCTGATTGTGATGTCCATGCACTGGCCCAGTAATTAAGGAGCCTCAGTCCTCACACTAGCACCAGTGAGGGGTGTCCACATTGGGAGGATAACAAGTACACACACAATAAAGTACAATTTCCCTTAAGACCACACAGGGATCACAGTCAGTGTGGGGCTGGTTTCTCCCTTTCTCTCCAAACCCCAATAAGACTCCCCACTGGCACAGCTATAGGGTTCAGATCTCAGCCGTGTAGTCAAGCCAAAAAATCCAGCACCCTGTCTGTCCAACCAGTGCTTTTTGTCCCTGCCCAAGTAGCTGACACACACACACTTTGAGATTTGGTTTATATACAAGCACACAGACACTCCTGTGGAAGGCTGGCACAGATTCGCCAGCTATGCCCACTTCTGCCCAGAATATATGATAGTACCACCTGCCACCAACTGCTCTTATCAGCTACTAATAAGGCCCTTACCAAAGGGTGTCCAATTCTACTGTGCAATATTATTATTATCCAGTTGGGAAGAGTGACTGAGACTTGAAAGTTATTTAGGAGTGGCTTATGCAGTATCACCAAATACATGCAAGTATTCTGAGAGCTTAAATTATCTCTACACAAAACAGCCACAGTTAAAAGGTTTAAATATATTTAATAATAAATAATAAAAACACAAGACAATACTTATTAACTCAACACAGTGACACCAGAGAGTTCAGAAATCACAGGAAATGCTTTAAAACAACATTGTAGAATAGTCTTACATAAATATAGAAAATGGCTAGACTAGTCCGGCTATATTTCTGTCTATCTCTAAGAGAAATCACTGTTCTAAATTCTACTAACAGAGAAAGAAGGTGCTGGTGAGTTGTCAGCTCTGAAGACAAATACAAAATGCTCTTCTTACTTTCTGAGATAGCCCTTAAATTGATAATACACATTACTGCTGAGTCAGATCAGATTACATAATTTTTGACACTTCTGCTGACATTTCCCAGGCTCACAGAACTCAAGATGTTGACAGTTCTTTTTGATCTGCGCCTGCCAGGAAGCCACAGCAATAAAAGACACTTTACATGTGAAACCTAGTAATTATCTATGTCTTAGGACAATGGAAAGAATTTCCTAGCCCAGATATCCTGTCTCTGAGCTTGAGATCATACACAGTTGTAAAATTCTTTACTTATCAGCCTTCTTCCAGAAGGGTGCACTGTGGTGACATTTTTGAAGCTTAGCACATAACACAGTTTTCTTTGCATTTGTGAAACAAGCTTGTGGATCATATTAATATTTACAATGACGTAGAATTATTTACAAAATTCTAACTGGCTGGGCTGTCAGTCCCCCCTCCCCGAGAGCTCCAGCTAGTTTTTCAAGTGTCCCTTGAGAAACGTTGCTTGAGATGGTTGAGTCTGGCTGGGTATACCTTACCCCATTCCCTGTCTTGAGACCCCAGCTGCATTGGCATTTCTAATCCCACTACAGTGCTGCACTGACATATCATATTCTTGCAACCCTAGGCTCCACCTTAGCAATTTGGCATTTTGCTGGCTGGCTCGATGTAACCATGTTTGGGGATTGTGATCTGTAACTACAGTGAATTTCCTTCCATACAGATAAGGCTGAAGCTTCTGCAGTGCCCACACTATGGCTAGACATTCCTTTTCTACAGCTGCATAGCATTCCTTGCTGGGTTGGAGCCTATGACTGAGATAAACCACTGGGTTATCTTCTCCCTCTGAAGAAATAAGGCTAAATACAGCCCCCACCCTATGGTTCGAAACATCCACCTGCACAATAAATTCTTTGCTGTAATCTGTACTGGCTAACACAGAGGGCCCTCCCAAAGCTTCTTTAAATTTCTGGAATGCCTGCTCACATGCTGTGGTCCACACTACCTTATCTGGCCTGTTTTTGCCTGTCAGGTCTGTGAGGGGACCAGCTATAGTACTACAACTGGGGACAAACTCTCTGTAGTACCCTGCTGTCCCTAAGAATGCCCTCACCTGCTTTTTTGGTAACAGGTGCAGACCATGCCTGAATGGCTTCCACTTTGGCAGGTTCTGGCCTGATCTTACCACTCCCACTGTATAACCTAGGTAAGAGACCTCTGCCATACCCACCTGACATTTGCTGGTCTTAATGGTCAACCCTGCCCTCTGCAGTCTGCCCAGCACCTCCCTGACATGCTGAAGGAGCTCTTGCCAGGAACTGCTGTAGATGGCAATATTATCTATGTAAGCAAGGGTAAACCTTCCTACACCTGCTAGGATATGCTCTACCAGCCTCTGGAAAGTCGCTGGGGTATTTTTCATCCCAAAGGGCATCTTTGTGAACTCATACAAGCCAAAAGGAGTCACAAAGGCTGACATCTCTGTACCACTGGGAGTCAATGGCACCTGCCCATAACCCTTGGTAAGATCAATGGTGGTAAGATACTTAGCTCCACCCAGCTGTTCTACAGCTTCTTCTGTCCTAGGCATGGGGTAAGTATCTGACTCAATGTGACTATTTAATTTCCTGTAGTCCACACAGAACCTGGTGTTGCCATCCTTCTTTAGCACCAGCACCACTGGGGAGGCCCGCGGACTGTTGGACTCTTGAATTACCCCTCGTTCCAACATTTCCTGTATCTGCTTTCTCAGAGTCTGTTTGACTCTCTCAGGCACCCTATAAGGGGCCTGCATAATAGGACTTTGGGGTCCTGTATCCACATGGTGCTGCACCAGGTGGGTGCACCCTGGTTTCCTAGTGAATATGTTCCAAAACTCCTGTAACACTGCTTACATTTCTCGAACCTGAGTAGGAGATAGCTGCTGGGATATTGCTACCCCTTCCACTGAGGTGTCAGTTCGAGCCTCACTGAGGAGATCAGTCACCAGATCTCCCTCAGACTCTTCCTGCATTCCCCTGCAAATACTCAGTACAAGAGCCTCCCTATCATGTTAAGGATTCATCATGTTAACATTGTAGAATGTGTGCCCCTGCTCCTGCTTAGCAGTTCTACCATGTAGTTAACATCACTGACCTTCCTTACCATCTTGTAGGGTCCCTCCCAAGCTGCTTGCAACTTGTTACGTCTGACAGGAATGAGAACTATTACCTGCTGTCCTACACCATACTCTCTAGCTCGAGCATTCCTGTCATACCAGACCTTTTTCTGTTGTTGGACTTCTGCCAGGTTCTCCTGTGCCAAGCCCATGAGTTCCCTGACCCTTGTCCTAAGGTTTAGGACATATGCTACAACAGACTCCTTGTGAGATTTACACTCACATTTAAGTCATCATGAATTAAATCTAAAGGCCTCCTCACCCTATGCCCATACTGCAACTCAAAGGGTGAAAAACCTATGGATTCCTGGCGGAACCTCTCTGTAAGCAAACAACAGATGGGGCAAATATTTGTCCCACTCTCTCTTAAACCGGTCTGGAAATGCCTGTAGCATGGACTTGTGTGTAGAGTTTAACCTCTCAACAAGACCATTTGTCTGGAGATGGTAGGGGGTGGTCTTTAGGTGCTTCACCCTGCAGTACTTCTACAGACAAGTCAGCAGGTCTGACATGAAACTGGCACCTCTGTCAGTCAGTATTTCTTTTGGGAAACCTACCCTGCTGAAAATTTCTAACAAAGCATTTGCCACCTTTTCTACCTCAGTGGAGGACAAAGCCACTGCCTCGGGGTTTCTGGTAGCATAATCTACTAGTACTAGGATATACTTTTTCCCTGTTGAATTTGGGGTACTCAGAGGCCCCACAATATCCATAGCTACCCTTTGAAATGGCTCCTCAATCACAGGCAAAGGCATCAAAGGAGCTTTCACCTTGTCTCATGCCTTGTCTACCTTTTGGCACTGCACACAGGTCCTGCAGTACCCTGTTACATCTCTGGAAATCGCAGGCCAATAAAAGATCTGCATAATACGTCTCTTTGTATGTTTTATGACCTGCAAAGGGAATATCATGGGCTATGGCTAGAAGCACCAGATGGTAGGTTCTAGGCACTACCAACTACTGTACCCTCTCACCTTCTAGCCCTCCCTCAGGGGTCCACTCTCTATACAGATTCCCCCTTTCCTTGAGAACCAGGTGCCTTCCTCACTACCTGCCTCAGGCCTTGTAATGTAGGGTCTCAGAACTGAGCCTGTCTCAACTCTCTTTGTAACCCTTCCCAGCTCCCCTTCCACAGGAAGTCTGGTATCCTCTGACAGCAGTGCCTCACTGTCAGCCTGGATACTACTATTTACCTCTACCCATGCAGTCACTCTGTCCAAGGAAACATGAGTACCCACAATTAGCTGTGGCTCACCTTCAGTCTTACTGCTACAGAGTAGCTCCCTTGCTGAAGTAACCACCTCACCAGTCCTGGCTGCAAGTATGCGGTCTCTCTGGGTCTCCCCCAGGCTACCAGACTCATACGCTTTTCTCCAAGCCTGACTGTGCATAACTGCATAAACACATGGTACTGCCTTATCAAAATGCTTCCCTATCAGAACATCTGCAGGATGGTAGTTTGGTATCCTTCTTGTCTCAAGACAACCTACTATTGGCATTTTGTCTTTCCGACTTACTAGCTCCCTCACCTTTTGTTCCCCACCTTGCCTCCGTGGACATCTGTATGCCACATGGCCCCACTGCTTGCATTCAAAACATTTAACCCTAGGTCCCTACTACTGGCAGATTCTGTTGGGGCAGTCTGAGCTGCTCACTATGGGTTCCTTTAGATCCATGAGCAGTACTTGGGGTCCCTTTCCTGTGCAGGGATGCTCTGCTTGCTAGGTATAGGTCTCCCTTCTTCCCCAACTTGTTTGAAGTAGCACATTGTCTGTCAGCTAACCAGATCCTCATGTCCTCAGGCAAAGTGCTAAGAGTTTGTTCCCTTACCAAAAGGTCTGCCAGCCCTTCAAAAGTGGTGACCTGACATCTACTCACCCACCTATGAAAATACATGCTTCCACAACTTATCTGCAGTGGAGTATTGTCTAACTAACCAGATCCTCATGTCCTCAAGCAAAGTGCTAATGGCTTGTTCCCTCACCAAACGGTCAGTCACCTCTTCAGAAGTGGTGACCTGACATCCACTCACCCACCTATGAAAATACATGCTTAGTTCGGCAGTATATTCATACACACTTTCATCTGCCTTGCGTCTATGCTCATGAAACATTTTCCTATAAGTGTCAGGTCTTAGCTTAAAAAATTCTAACAAACAATTCTTTACACCATTATAATTTAACAAATCATTGTCAAGACAGTTTGGACAAGACAGTTACAGATTTACCATGGAATAAGGGGGTCAGGAACCGTACCCAGAGCCTTTGGTCAACATCATACTGTTTACACATACCCTCTCAAACATATGAATGAAACTATCAAAATGATCTCCCTCTGTATACTGTGGAAGAAATTTACTGACCTTTGTTGCATCTTGGGTTCAGTTACTCCCTTCCCCATTACCTCCATGACTCTGGCAAAGAGTTATCATCTCTTTTTCATATTGCCTCTACCTCTCCTTCTATCAGCTTCCAGGCGTAGCAGTTTCTCATTCTCCTCAGACTGCAGACATCACAGTTTCTAATTTTCCTCACTCTCTAGACTCCTCAGTCTCTCTGCTGCTTCTGTTTCCATATGTTTGGCCTCCACCTCAAATCCCTTTAGCTCCAGATGGATTTTTAAATCCTCTGCAGAAAGGTTGAGCTGTCCATTCTCTGAGTGTTGTGCACCTCCACGGCCAGTTGATCATCCTCCTGGTTGCTATTTTCTGATGCAGCTGAGACCAAAGCTGCAATCATGTCTGCTTTAGTAAGGGTTTCATCCACCAGTCCTTTAGCCTGGCACATTTCAGCCAACTGGCTCCTTGTCAGCTTGCCATACTCCTCTGTTGACATGCTTGCCTTCTCTCCCTGACTAACTAAGCTAACAAAAGAAATAAAACAATTGTGATCTGAACTCTGAATGTTCACTGCATGGCTGATTTAGAGTACAAAAACTCTTTCAGTGATCACTGTACACAAGCTATAGGAATTCACTATACACACCACTACAAGCCCATTAATATGTGATGTGGCTAACTCACCACTATCAAACAATTAATATTTGATGTGCATATCCCACCACTACCAAATAATTAATATGTGATGCCCATGCACTGGCCCAGTAATCAAGGAACCTCAATCCTCACATCTAGCACCAATGAGGGGCATCCACATTGGGAGGATAAGAAGTACACATGCAGTAAAGTACAATTTCCCTTAAGAGCACACAGGGATCACAGTCATTGTGGGGCTAGTTTCTCAATTTCTCTCCAGATCCCCAGTAGGACTCCCCACTGGCACAGCTCTAGGGTTCAGATCTTAACTGAGTAGTCAAGACAAAACCTCCAGCACCCTCTCTGTCCAACCAGTGCTTTGTGTCCCTGCCCAAGTAGCTGACACACACACACACACACACAGATACTCCTGTGGATGTCTGGCACAGGTTTGCCAGCTATGCCCCCTTCTGCTAAGACTATACAGTAGTACCACCTGCCACCAACTACTCATCACCTATTAATAAGGCCCTTACCAAAAGGTGTCCAATTCTACTGTGCAATGTTATTATTATCCAGTTGGTAGGTGTGACTGAGACTTGAAGGCTATTGGCCTATACATTATCACCAAATACATGCATGTACACTAAGAGCTTAAATTATCTCTACACAAAACAGCCACAGTTAAAAGGTTTAAATATATTTAATAAATAATAAAAACACAAGACAATATTTATTATCTCAACACAGTGACACTAGAAAGTTCAGAAATCACAGGAAATACTTTAAAACAACATTGTAGGATAGTCACACATAAATATAAAAAAACAGCTAGACTAATTTGGCTGTATTTCTATCTATTTCTAAGAGAAATCACTGTTCTAAATTCTATTTACAGAGCAAACAAGTGCTGGTGAGTTGTTGTCAGATCTGAAGACAAATACAAAATGCTGTTCTTACTTTCTGAGTTAGCCCTTAAATTGATAATATACATTACTGCTGAGTCAGTTCAGATTACATCATTCTTGACACTTCTGCTGAAGTTTCCCAGGCTCACAGAACTCAAAATGTTAACATTTCTTTTTGATCTGCACCTGCCAGGAAGCCACAGCAATAAAAGGCACTTTACATGTGAAACCTAGTAATTATCTATTTCCTAGTCCAGACATCCTGTCTCGAGCTTGAGATCATACACAGTTATAAAAATTATTTACTTATCAGCCTTCTTCCAGCAGGGTGCACTGTTGCTACATTTTTGAAGCTTAGCACATAACACAGTTTTCTTTACATTTGTGAAATAAGCCTGTAGATCATATTAATATTTACAGTGACAGAATTATTTACAAAATTCTGTCTTGGGTTGGAAGCCTTTCAGTTTTTCACACTGACCACCATTTAGCTGCAATTACTGCATTGATTTGACCTGTATGCAGTGCCTGTATTGTTCACTTAGAATTTGTTTGAAAGTGCAACATATTGCCTTCTGTGAAGTAAAAATAAACTTCAGGAAGTTATTGCACAGTTATTGGATGATATACAATACAAGATAAAATGGACTTTAGGGTATCTGATGAGTTTTTGCCCTTAAGGTAAGCGAGTAAGGACTACCAAAAAGCAGCAAAGAAATGAGGGGAATAATGGCCTATATAGGTTGAATGTTTATCATTTCAAAAATGTGAAATTTTTATCCATGTGTATAAGCAGTTGGCGAGCACAAGCCCCAACCCAGCCTTCCCATTTAAGTAATGTTGGCACTTCTGCATACATTGGCTTAATATCATGAACAAGTAATGCATGATTCTGACAAGTGGTGAAAAATAGTGCATAGTTTCCATCGGAAATCAGAATAAAGGTAGACTAAAAGCAGTTCATATTAATCCTGTTTATGAAAGAGGTTGAGGGTGGTTGGAGAAAGTTTCTAATACTTGAAGGAAATCTTAATAATGGGAACAGGCAGCATATTAAAAAGAACATATTTGAATAATTGGACAAAGCTTGTTGGTACAAGTCATGCATCTGTTGGTGGGGAAGGTTACAAGAAGTCATTAATTCACTAAGAGTGTTGAATATATGATTCAGGGATCTAAGACCATTCATGCATTTCAGGGGTTGTCCTGAAGAAAGGCTAGAGACAAAAGCTGTGGCAGAATTCAAGAGTGAATGGGATCTGTGTTAGGATCTTGATAACTGAAACCCTCAACATTTTCTAAAGCATGGATGGACTTCCATGTACGTGTGAGAAAAAGATTATGCATCCCAGTAACCTTTTGGTTATACTGGTTATCTGCAGCAAAGTAATGTTTTTTAAACTGATTAATATGGTATGAGATTGTGTTGCCTTGTAGTTGTTTATATTGTTTTAGTATTGCTGTGTGCAATGATCTTTGCGTGAGGTGTGCCTGTGCGTGTGTGTGAATGGCTTCCTTGTGAAAAATAAACAAATAAATACATGCATACATAAATAAGTTGCTGGTTGCCTTTTTGACCAAATAGGTTTGATTACCTATGTTTCAGTAAAAAGCGGTTTGTGGGCATAAACTATAGCTGAGAAACCTCTCAAAACCGAGATAAAAAACTCAGGTGAGTTCTTTTCTCAATAACAGCTCAGCTGTTCATAGTTCTTATTCAGGTACTGAGTGCCGAGGTTAGTGCTAAAAATAATTCACCAGGACTCTTATCTAAAGTAAGTAAATCCATCTCATATCACAAAACTCCCAAGTTTATACAAGAACATACTTTCATCATTGTCCAGTTATTGGCACATACATATGTTATGCATAGCTGTCTACTGGGGGGGGGGGGTGAGATAGAGAGAAAGACACACAAACACATACTTGTGAGGCTAAAGTGCTGTCACTTACAAATCAGTTTTTTATCTATAAACATTATGGGTCTAAAATACCAGTGCTTACTGTGATGCCTGTGCACTGGCCCAGCAATCAAGGAGCCTCAATCCTCACCACTAACACCAGTGAGGGGCGTCCACATTGGGAAGGATAACAAATACACACACAGTAAAATACAATCTCCCTTAAGAGCACAGAGATCACAGTCAGTCAGTGTGGGGCTGGTTTCTCCCTTTCTCTCCAGATCCCCAATAAGACTCCCCATTGGCACAGCTGTAGTGTCCAGCTCTCAGCCTAGTGGTGAGCCTAAAACCTCCAGCACCCTCTCTGTCCAACCAGTGCTTCGTGTCCTTGCCTAAGTACCTGACACACACACACTTTGGGATATTAGTTGTATACAAACACACAGACACTCTTGGGAAAGGCTGGCACAGGTTCTCCAGCTATGACCTTTCTGTCCAGGCTATAAGGTAGTAATCACCACCACAGACCACTAATATCATCTACCAATATGGCCCTTATCAAAGGGTGTCCAATTATTACTGTGCAATATTATTATCCAACTGGTAAGTGTGACTGAACAGCAAAGCATATTTGGGGGGGGCTTGGACAGTTTCACTATATACATGCAGTGTACTCTAGAGCTTAAATTATCTCTACATAAAACAGCCACAGTTGAAAAGTTTAAAAATATTTAATAATAAATAATAAGAACACAAGACAATACTTCTTACTACACGGTGCTAGTCAAGAGTTCAGAGATCACAGGAAAACGCTTAAAATAATACAGTAGAAAAGTTTTGGCATCAATACAGAAAAAAACAATTAGTCTAATCTTCCCATTTCCTAGCTATATCTAAGAGAACACAGTTCTAAAATAAACTTTCATATAGAGCACAGGCAGTGCTGATGATGTTGGATGTTCTGAAGACAAATGCAAAATGCTTTGAGTCTGTCTGTCCTTAAATTGATAACACAGTACTACTGACTCATTTCAAATTAAATCATTTCTCTCTGGTTCCCAGGCTAACAGAAACTCAGGGTGTAACAGCCCTTTTGATCTTGCACCTGGCCAGTAAGTTACAGCAATAAAATACACTATACATGCAAAGTCTAGCAATTAACTCTGGTCTCAAAATAATAGCAAGAATTCCTTCATCCAGACATCTCTGCTCCGAGCTTGAGATCAAAGAATAATATAATGCTTGATTTGTCAGTTTTCCTCCAGCAGAGTGCAGTGTGGTTACATTTTTGAAGTTCAACATTTAACACAGAGAACAAGCATGTAGCTTTCATTAATATGTACAAATGACAGAATTATCTACAAAATCCTGTCTAACTAGGCTGGCGGCCTTCGGGTGTATATTATATATTTGAACTTTCAAAACTTCGAATCCCATATGTTTAACAACATATGATCGAAGTTTAAAAGTTTGAATATGTAATAAAACAAACCAAAAAAAGAAACTTACCTTAACGATGCAGAGAGAGGGCAAGCCCCCCTGCACCCCCCTACTTAAATATACCAACTCAGAGATTGCACTTCAGTGCAGAAAAGGGAAATTCTCCAATTCTGCACTAAACGGCGCAATTATGTTTAACCTTCGAACGCTTGAAATTTCGATCATATGGTGTCGATCATATGACATTCAGAATTTCAAGCATTCATAGTTCTAGTAGGAATCCCAGCCTTCACATATCTTCACATACCCCCCCCCCCCCCAGAGAACCCGAGCTAGTTTTTCAAGTGACCCTTGAGAGGGTTAAGCCTATCTGAGTATACCTTACCCCATTCCCTGTCTTGAGAGCCCATATACGTTGGCATTGCTAATCCCACTGCGGTGCTGCACTGACATATCATATGCTTGCAACCCTAGGCTACATCTTAACAACTTGGCATTTTCCTGGCTGTCTCTGTTTAACCATGTTAGAGGATTGTGATCTGTCACTACAGTGAATTTTCTTCCATACAGATATGGCTGAAGTTTCTGCAGTGCCCACACTATGGCTAGACATTCCTTTTCTACAGCTGCATAGCATTCCTCCCTGGATTGGAGCCTACAACTGAGAGGAACCCCTGAGTGCTCTTCTCCCTCTGAAGAAATCTGGCTAAGTACAGCCCCCACCCCATGGTTTGAAGCATCCACCTGCAGACCAAATATTTGCTGTAACCTGGACTGGCTAACACCGGGGGTCCTCCCAAACTTTCTATCAGCTTCTGGAATGCCTGCTCACATGCTGTGGTCCACACTACCATATCTGGCCTGTTCTTCCTTGTCAGGTCTGCGAGGGGAGCAGCTATGGTACTATAACAGGGGACTAACTTTCTGTAGAACTCTGCTGTTCCTAAGAATGCCCTCACCTGCATTTTGGTAACAGGTGCAGGCCATGCCTGAATGGCTTCCACTTTGGCAGGTTCTGGCCTGATTTTACCACTCCCCACTCTATGTCCCAGTTAGGAGACCTCTGCCATAACCACCTGACATTTGCTGGGCTTAATAGTCAAAACTGCCCTGTGTAGTCTGCCCAGCACCTCCCTGACATGTTGATGGTGCTCATGCCAGGAATTTCTGTAGACTGCGATATTATCTAGGTAAGCAAGGGCAAACCCTCCTGATCATGCTAAGATATGATCTACCATCCTCTGGAAAGTTGCTGGGGCATTTTTCATCCCAAAGGGCATCTTTCTGAACTCATACAAGCCAAAAGGAGTCACAAAAGCTAACCTCTCTCTCTCTAGCCCTGGGAGTCAAGGGTACCTGCCAGTAACCCTTGGCAAGATCAATGGTGGTAAGATACTTAGCCCCACCCAGCTGCTCTAGGGCCTTATCTGTCCTAGGCATGGTGTAAGCATCTGACTCTGTGTGACTATTTAATTTCCTATAGTCCACACAAAATGTGGTGCTGCCATCCTTCTTTGGCACCAGCACCACTGGGAAGGCCCAAGGACTGTTGGACTCTTGAATTACCCCTAGTTCCAACATTTCCTGTAACTCCTCCCTCAAAGTCTGCTTGACTCTCTCAGACACCCTATAAGAGGCCTGCCTAATAGGCCTTTGGGTTCCTGTATCCACCTGGTGCTGCACCAGGTGGGTGTACCCTGGTTTTCAGTGAACACGTCCCCAAAGTCCTGTAACACTGCTCAGATTTCTCGAACCTAGGTAGGAGGTAGCTGCTGGGCCATTGCTACCCCTTCCACTGAGATGTCAGTCCAAGCCTTACTGAGGAGATCAGTCACCAGATCTCCCTCAGACTCCTCCTGCAATCCACTGCAATTATTCAGCACAAGGGCCTTCCTGTCATGGTAAGATTTCATCATGTTAACATGGTAGAATTTGTGCCCCTGCCTCCTGCCTAGCCATGTAGTTAACATCACTTACCTTTCTTACCACCTTGTGGGGTCCCTCCCAAGCTGCTTGCAGCTTGTTGTTTCTGACAGGAATGAAAACCACTACCTGTTGCCCTACAGCATATTGTCTAGCTGGGGCATTCCTGTCATACCATACCTTTCTCTGTTGTTGGACTTCTGCCAGGTTCTCCTAGGCCAAGCCCATGAGTTCCCTGAGCCTTGTCCTGAGGTAAAGGACATATGCCACAACAGAATCCTTGTGAAATTTACACTCACTTTCCCACATATCACAAATTAAATCTAGAGGTCCTCTCACCCTATGCCCATACAGCAACTCAAATGGTGAAAAACCTGTGGATTCCTGGGAAACCTCTCTGTAAACAAACAACAGATGGGGCAAATATTTGTCCCACTCCCTCTTAAACTGGTCTTCAAATACCCATAGCATGGACTTGAGTGTAGCGTTTAACCTCTCAACAAGACCATTAGTCTGGGAATGGTAGGGGGTGGTCTTTCAGTGCTTCACCCCACAGTGCTTCCATAGACAAGCCAGCTGGTCTGACATGAAATTGGCACCTCTGTCGGTCAGTATTTCTTTTGGGAAACCTACCCTGCTGAAAACCTCTAACAAGGCATTTGCCACCTTTTCCTGCCTCAATGGAGGACCAAGCCACTGCCTCGGGATATCTTGTAGCATAATCTACTATCACTAGGATATACTTTTTCCGTGTTGATCTTGGGGTACTCAGAGGTCCCACAATATCCATAGCTACCCTCTGAAATGGCTCCTCAGTCACAGGCAAAGGAATTAAAAGAACTCTCCCATTGTCTCCTGCCTTGCCTACCTTTTGGCACTCCTAACAGGTCCGGCAGTATGCTGTTACATCTCTGGAAATTCCAGGCCAATAGAAGTTCTGCATAGTACGTCTCTTTGTACATTTTATACCCATATGACCTGCAAAGGGATTATCATGGGCTATGGCTAGAAGCGCCAGATGGTAGGCTATAGGCACTACCAACTACTGTATCCTCTCACTTTCTAGCCCTCCCTCAGGGGTCCACTCTCTGTACAGTAAGCCTTTGCCCCAGTACACAGATTCCCCCTTCCCTTCAGAATCAGGTGCCTCACTAGCTACCTTCCTCAGGCCTTGCAGTGTAGGGTCTGAGAGCTGAGCCTGTCTCAACTCTCTCTTTGTAACCTTTCCCAGCTCCCCTTCCACAGGAAATCTGGCATCCTCTGACAGTGGTGCCTGACTGTCAGCCTGGGTACTACTATTCACCTCTACCTTTGCAGTCACTCTGTCCAAGGGAACATCAGTACCCACAAGCAGCTGTGGCTCGCCTTCAGTCTCACCGCTACAGCATAGTTTCCTCCCTAAGGTAACCACCTCACCAGTCCTAGCTGCAAGTATGCGATCTGTCTGGGTCTCCCCCAGGCTTCCAGACCAACATGCTTGTTTCAAAGCCTGACTGCATGTAACTGCATTAACACAGTACTGCCTCATCAAAATCCTTCCCTATCAGGACATCTACAGGGTGGTAGTTTGGTACCTCTGTTGTCTCAAGACAACCTACTGTTGGCATTTTGTCTTCACCACTTACTGGCCCCTCACCTTTTGTTCCCCACCTTGCTTCTGTGGACATCTGTGTGCCACATGGCCCCACTAGTTGCATTCAAAACATTTAACCCTAGGTCCTGGACATGTACCTGGACTAGTGGCTTCTCCTGCTACTGGCAGATTCTGTTGGGGCAGTCTGGGCTGCCCACCATGGGTTCCTTTAGATCCATGAGCAATACTTGGGGTCCCTTTCCTGTGCAGGGATGCCCTGCTTGCTAGGTATAGGTCTCCCTTCTTCCCCAACTTGTTTGAAGTAGCACATTGTCTATCAGCTAACCAGATCCTCATGTCCTCAGGCAAAACGCTAAGAGTTTGTTCCCTTACCAAAAGGTCTGCCAGCCCTTCAAAAATGGTGACCTGACATCTAGTCACCCACCTATGAAAATACATGCTCAGTTCAGCAACATATTCACACGCACTTTCATCTGCCTTGTGTCTATGCTTACAAAACTTTTTCCTATAAGTTTCAGGTGTTAGCTTAAAAAATCTAACAAGCAATTCTTAACAGCAGTATAATTAAAACAGTCAAATGTCAGACATTTTGGGCAAAACTGTTTCAGCTTTACCATGGATAAGGGGGTCAGGAACCGTACCCAGAGCCTTTGGTCAACATCATACTGTTTACATACCCTCTCAAGCATATGAATGAAACTATCAAAATGACCCCCCCCTTTGTAAACGGCAGAAGAAATTTACTGATCTGTTGTGCTTTTGGGATCTGGTTACTCCCTTCCCCATTACCTTAATGACTCTGGCAAAGAGTCAGCATCTCCTTTTCATGCTGCCTCTGCCGTTCCTTCTCCTCAGCTTTCAGGCATAGTGGTTTCTCATTCTCTTCAGCCTGTAGACATCTCAGTCTCTGTGCTCCTTCTGTTTCGAAATGCCTGGCCTCCAACTCAAGTCCCTTTAGCTCCAGATGGATTTTTAAGTCCTCTGCAGAAAGGTTAAGCTGTCCATTCTCTGAGTGTTGTACATCTCCACGGCCAGTTTGATCGTCCTCCTGGTTGCTGTTTTCTGATGCAGCTGTGACCAAAGCTGCAATCATGTCTGCCTTAGTCAGGTTTCCATGCATCAGTCCCCTAGCCTGGCACATCTCAGCCAGCTAGCTCCTTGTCAACTTTACATTCTCTTCTGCTGACATGCTTGCTTGCTCTCCCTGACTAACTAAGCTAACAAAAGAAATAAAACAATTGTGATCTGAACTCTGAGTATGTACTGCGTGGCTGATTTAGTGTACAAAAACACCCTCAGTGATTACTGTACACAACCTATAGGAATTCACACTACCCACACCAGTATAAGTCAATTAGTATTTGCCAACCAATTAATATGTGGTGTGGATATCCCATCACTGCCAAACAATTAATATGTGACACCCATGCACTGGCGCAGCAATCAAGGAGCCTCAATCCTCAGCACTAACATCAGTGAGGGGCATCCATATTGGGAAGGATAACAAATACACACACACAATAAACTACAACTTCCCTTAAGAGTACACAGAGATCACAGTCAGTCTGGGGCTGGTTTCTCCCTTTCTCTCCAGAACCCCAGTAAGACTCCCCACTGGCACTGCTATAGGGTCCAGATCTCAGCCTAGTGGTCAAGCTAAAACCTAAAGCACACTGTCTGTCCAACCAGTGCTTCATGTCCCTGTCCAAGTAGCTGACCCACACAATTTGGGATATGAGTTATATACCAACACACAGACACTCCTGGGGGAATGCTGGCACAGGTTCTCCAGCTATGTCCCTTCTGTCCAGGCTATAAGGTAGTAATCACCACCAACAACCACTAATATCAGCTACCAATAAGGCCCTTATCAAGGGATGTCCAATTATTACTTTGCAATATTATTATCCAACTGGTAAGTGTGACTGAACAGCAAGGCTTATTTGGGGTGGCTTGGACAGTATTACTATATACATGCAATGTACTCCAGAGCTTAAATTATTTCTACAAAAAACAACCACAGTTGGAAGATTTAAAAATATTTAATAATAAATAATAAGAACACAAGACAATACTTCTTACTACAAAGTGCTACTCAAGAGTTCAGAGATCAGAGGATATTATATCACAGGCTTAAAATAATACAGTAGAGTAGTTCTGGTATCAATACAGAAAAAAACAGTTAGTCTAATTGTCCTGTTTCCTAGCTATATCTAAGAGAAAACACAGTTCTAAAATAAACTACATGTAGAGCACAGGCAATGCTGGCAGTGTTGGATGTTCTGAAGACAAATGCAAAATGCACTGAGTCTCTCTGTCCTTAAATTGGTAACATGGTACTACTGACTCATTTCAGATTACATCATTTCTGTCTGGTTCCCAGGCTAACAGAAACTCAGAGTGTAACAGTCCTTTTGATATTGGACCTGATCAGGAAGCTACAACAATAAAAGACATTATAGATGCAAATTCTAGCAATTAACTCTGGTCTGAAAACAGTATTCCTTCATCCAGACACCTTGGCTCCGAGTTTGAGATCAAACAATTATACAATGCTTGACTTATCAATTTTCCACCAGCAGAGTGCAATGTGGTTACATTTTTGATGTTCAACATTTAACACAGAGAACAAGCATGTGGCTTACATAAATATTTACAAATGACAGAATTATCTACAAAGTCCTATCTAGCTAGGCTGGCAGCCTTCACATATCTTCACACTTACCAACATTAAGGACATAGGGAAGTCATCAGCACAGTTGTTGGAAGGTAACCAAGCAAATATGTGACATTGGGTGTGCCAAGAAAAAGGGGTGATTCCTAAAATGTAGTCTGAGGAAAAACAGCAGTTTTTTTGTCCATGATTTCCTCTCTCTTGTCAGACACAGTACCTTCCTATATTTCCATATGTCTGTCGTATGACCTCCAATAATGAAAAATAATAAAAAAATGGGAAAATTAATGTGAGATTTCATGTCAGTAAAGAACCAGTAACACAATTATAACCCATTGCATCATCACAAGATGCACTTAGGGTGTAAGTATTTTTGCACTAATATATGAATAATTGCACATTTGTGCACTTCTACATACAAGATGCACAAGTACAAAAAAGTAGCCAGCATTTCTTCCACTACTTAGACCGATTATCTTTGCCTGCAAGTTGCTCTATATTATTTAACCAAAGCTTTTTAGAAATGTTGAGACCCTCCACATTCTCATTATGTACTAATGTGGACTGATACATAATAGTAGATCTGATGTTGTTAATCTTCTTCCCATTCATCACTGATAGGTTCGGTTCCGAGCCCTCGGAACCGAGTCGGCCTAATACCAAGCTCATGTACACCAAAAACTCTCAAGCTAAGCTGCTACCCACAATGCAATTCTTCCTGTTACTTCAGATCTCGTTTGCCGTGTAGCCATATAGGTTCATAGGTTGGTACTGGGCTATCTGCCCGAAGGCATATATTAGCCCAGCCACGTTGTGCGGTATTCACTGCCCCTTTAGTAATTCCCTAGACTCTTGTACTAGCAGCTAGTACCCTTGGCCCGTATCTAGTAGTGCTGTTGGTGTGATCCCTGGTGTGAACTTTCTGTTACCCATCCACTCATCAAGGTTTCTCTTGAAGAGTGATAGTGAGGGGCTCTGTCTTATGTAGATCAGGACCCTGATCCATAGTAAGGGAAGTCTCTGCGAAGGGAATCTATCCCTCCAGCATATTCTATTCATTGTTGTGTTGAGGTTTATATCCCTAGAGCATGTAGCTCGAGTATATTTGGTTTTGCTAAGATGGAGCATGTTCAACAATTCTGGGTTGGACATGGCTCTGTATGTTAGACAGAGATCGCCTCTGAGAAAGCAGTATGCAACAGAGAACAGTCTTAGCTTTTTCAATCGTGCTGCATAGGGCAACTGTTTGAGGCCAGTAATCCTCTTGGTTAGGTACCTTTGTACCGTTATAGCAGCATTTCACCGAGCTCTCCAGCTAAGTGTTATATTTTATTGATAATTGTGAATTTTTTTAACTTTTTTCCTAATCTCACTCTTTTACCCTTATTTTATCTATCTAGCTCTACCCATTGGGTATTTACCCTTGTGGTATAATTTGATACCATCATTAGTATCTTATTCTATTTCTTCCTTCTTTCCTTTTAGGTTCTAGTAGTGTGTGTTTTTTGTGTGTATGGGAACGTCTGATAAAAAAGGGACTTCGGGGTTTAAACATTGCACCTCTTGCAATGGCAAACTCCCTAACAGCGACTCACACAATGACTGTGTTTATTGTCTGAGGGTTTCTCACCTCTCTGTTAAACCTCCTTGCCAGATTTGCCTAAGTTTTAGTCAGCGGACGCTGAAAGAAAGGAAAAACAAACTGATTTTGAAAGGCCTTTTGGTTTCTCCTTTCTCAGAGGTCCTTTCTGTGTTGGAGGTCTCAACCCCTCCAATCAAGGACAAGAAACATCCCCATTTGGATCCCTCTTCACCGGCTGGTGATAAGGGCAAGTCTCACAAACATAAGGCCCACAAATCTTCATCGGAGCATAGGATTGCTTCATCAGGTCTGACTATGACTACTGCTTCTGTTCCGAGTTCTGCTCCAGTAGCCACTTTGACCAAAGTCATAGACATTAAAGAAATTTCAACATCGGCCTGACCTTTGGCACCGACCTCTACGGCACTGGCCCTGCCTTCCATGTCAACTATGGCTCTGACCTTATTTTCCACAATAGCTATGGCACCAAATTCGCCTTTTACCACACCAAAAGCGGTTTCGACCCACATAATTCCTTTGGAACTAATAACTTCGACTCTGAGTGCCTTCTCGGCACTGAGTCTTTTTTCTGTGCCACTGATTCTTCTATTACCAGTCTCCAAGTTAGAGACTACAGTGCCACTAGCTCAAACACCATGGACCTGATACTCCCCTTCATTGGATCCATTCATAGGCCAGATGTACAGCTTCTTTCTGGATCAACCCAACTCCCCTCCAGGAGTGTCCATGAAGTCCACCAGGAGTCTTTCTGAATTCAATGTGGTGTGCCTGTTGGATCAGTTGTTGACAGCCAGAGGGATAACAAATGTTCCCAAGACTCACCCCACTTCGGGGTTTGGGTCTATTGCTCCCAGGACTCCCATGTATGCTCTTGGATCCATCGGTTACGAAGCCTGTTCCTCTAACTTCCTTGGTGGAAACTCATTCCTCGGCACTGACAGTGGCTCTCATTGCGGCTTCGAGGCCACCCATTTGGGTTTCAGTTCCATTAGAACCATCCCTTCCTCAGAATCATGGTGGGGAGGGGCGGAATCCTTGGTCCTGAGCATGGTTCCAAGAGTTTTATCGTTTCCGTCCTCAGATCCGGGGATGAAGTCTGCCCCGATCTTACTTGAGACTGTATCCCCAGGAGCGGGTCTGAAGGAGCAAAGTGTGACCCCGGTTCAAAGGTTGTTCTACTCAGTTCCAGGCTCCCATTCCTCTTCGGGCAGGCCTGCTTTCTGGGTGATGGACAGGGTGCTTGCTTCTGGACGCGCTCCTCCTACGTCGGAACTTCACCCTGCTCCTTCTGAGCTACAGCTACCATGGGCCACCTCCCCAAGACACCGAGAGCAGAAGCCTCAGGAAATCCAGTTCAGGGTACCCATCCTTCCGAGTCTTCCTCAGATATCCCCACTGATGAACCTCCTTGGAAGAAGGCATGTAAGAGGAAACACATGACTCTCCTGAAGAATCTTTGACAGAGGATACCGGCTACAGTAATGGGGAGGAATCCCCATGGTCACCCCCTGACGATCTCTCCTTCATAGACATCCTGGAAATATTGAAGCAGAGGGGTGGCTGGAAGCCCTCTAACCTTTCCTCAGAGGAGTCCATCTTCCTGCAGGTTTTTCACTCTCGGCCTTCTACCTCTTGGGTGACCCCACCTGCCGACGAGTTAGTCCAGCTTATCATGCAGCATGCGTGGAAGAACCCTGACTCTATTGAGGCCATTCCCTGGAGACCAGATAGGATTCTTTCCCCACCGGAGGAGCACCCCCACTGGTCTAGAGGTTTGCCAGTTGATGCTATGGTGGTGGTGGTGGCCACTAAAAAGGATCTAGCGGAAGAAATTCTTACTATTCACCTGCCCAACAGAGAGTCCTGGGCTGTGGACAGACTGGGGAAGCGAGTTTTTGCTTCAGCGACCTTTGCTGTCAGATCTCTGAACTACTTGTCCCATTTCACAAGATCTGATTACCAAACTTTCTGGAGTCCTCACGGGTCAAGTTTCTGATGGGGCATGAGATAAGGTTGTCTCTCAACTTGCCACCCATGAATCTATCTCCAATTCGTCCATGAGGTTGCTCTCCCATGCATCCGAAGGGATGGCTAGAGCTGCGGGTGCAGACATAGTCATGAGGCGTCATGCCTGGATGAGCATCTGTGACCTTGCGGACTCCTTAAAGTCCTAATTTTTGAATGCCCCCTTTTGAACCATCTTCCTTATTTGGTGCTAACGTAAAGGACACACTGGCTAGGTGCGAGCAGGATGGAAAGACTTTGTCTGCCATGGGCCTATGTTTTTCCAAGCCCCGACATTCTTTTTCCAGGAATCAGAGGAGTGGGAAAATATGGCACAAGAAATCTGAAGGTCTTTTCTGTAATGCATGTGGCGAAGATTCCCCTAGAGGCAGAGGGGTTCCAATGGTGGAAGATGCCCCTTTAGGGGGAGGGGGGTCCCCAAAATCAAGACTCCAGGGATTCTTTCTCTGAGCAGTCTTTTCAAAACTCCTGAAGCGTTGCCTGATTGCTTTCCTCTGGAAGCAGTCCGGGCTCATTTTTCTCTACACCAAACTGCCTCGTGCTGTATTACAAAAGGTCAGTGGGTGCAGAGAATAATTTCCAGAGGCTACTACATCCCTCTAACCTCCCGTCCAAAACCTACAAAGAACCTTCCAGATGTATCACCCAACCAAAAGGGAAGAAGTGGCTTCAGAGATTAGAAAGCTGTGTCAAAAAAGAGTCATCCAACCAGTCCCTCCAGACCAATGCGGATCCGGTTTTTACTCAAGATTCTTTTTGGTGCCAAAAAAGACCGGGGACTAGAGACCCATTCTGGATCTCAGCCATCTAAACAAACCAAATTCCGCATGGTCACTATTCAATCCATTCTCCCTTTTTTATGGGAGGATGTTTGGAAGTGCTTGATAGACCTCTAGGATGCGTATTACCACACCAAAATGGACAAATGCTCCAGGAGTCTCCTTTGCTTTCGGCTAGGAGCCAATCATTACCAGTTCCGAGCCCTGCCATTCGGTTTCTCAATAGCCCCCAGAGTGTTCACAAAATGTCTAGCAGTGGTGACAGCTCATCTGAGACTTCAAGGATTCCAGGTGTTTCCATATTTAGACGATTGGCTCCTTTCCACCCCCACCAAGTGTCTTCTGATCATGACCCTCCATTACACACTCTCACTAGCGGAGTCCCTAGGCATCACAGTACATTGGGAGAAATCCAATTTACAACCTACCTAACAGCTGGAATTTATAGGGGCAGTTTTCAGTACTCGAACATGCCTGGTATCTCTACTTGCCCACAGGCTTCAGAGGTTAAGATTGCAAGTACGGGTGATACTCTCTCAAAGAAAGGTGTTAGCAACAGAAGTTTTCCAGGCTCTGGGGTCCATGGCTACAGCCATTCCGATAGTTCCTCTGGCAAGAATACACGAGACTGTTACAATGGCTACTATTGTCCCAATGGTTGGCAAATATCCACCCCCTAAACTCACAGATCCTCATTACCAACTCTTGCAAGCAAGATCTCCTCTGGTGGATGAGGCCATATGTAGAACTTTGGTGTCGTCCCTTTCATTCTCCTCAACCCAATGCCACGGCGATAGCTTCTGACCGCTTTCTTATAGCAACACGTATCCCGAGGAGCTCCAACGTGATTGCCGACAGGCTGAGCAGATGCATCCTCCTTCCACATGAGTGGTCTGTTAATTCAAACATGACGGCAGCAATTTTCAGCTGATGGGGCCAGGCTTGCTGCGATCTCTTCGCCTCCCCTTCAAACAACAAATGTAGCATCTTTTTTGCCCTCTTTCCCCCAGAGGGGGAGTCCCAGAGAGATGCTCTGACTCTTGATTAGCCCACAGGTCTCCTCTATGCTTATCCTCCAATTCCCTTGATACCCCTATTTCTAAAGAAAGCAGTTCGGTTGAGCTGCAATGTGATCCTTATTGCCCCATTCTGGCCTCGTCAAGTGTGGTCCCCCTTCCTCCAGCCTCACCTGTTACAACCTCCGTGGATCCTGGACAGTCGTCCAGACTTAATTTCTCACCCCCAAGGGTTGACTCTCCCAAATCTGTCCACTCTCTGGTTTCTCCACTTGCGTTAATTGCCAGGCAGGAAACCCTTTCCTTACCTGTTCATGATGTCATTCTGGCCTCCCATAAGCCATCCACCAGAAAACTTTACAGAGATAAATGGAAAAGGTTTGTTCTTTGGTCTAAAGAACAGATGCTAGACCCCTTCTCAGATTCAGCCTCTGTTATACTTAAACACCTTTCTGAGTTTTTTTGAGAATGGAGCATCAGTTTCTACCATATGAGTCCATTTATCAGCTATTTCCAACTTTCATAATGGATTAGAGGGCACTCCACTTATCTCCACCCACCTATGCAAGACCTTTCTCAAAGGAGTGTTTCATAGCAGACCTCCAATCAGATGTCCGTTAGAGGCATGTAATCTTTCCCTAGTACTACAGTCTGTCTCTTTACCCCTTTTTTGAGCCTACTGCAGAATGTGACTTTAAATTCCTATCATGGAAAACTCTATTTTTTGGTAGCTGTCACATCAGCTAGACGGATATCAGGATTACAAGCCTTATGCCTCAAGAGCCCATATTTAATTTTTCATTAAGACAGAGTATCGCTACGTACTAATCCATCTTTTCTCCCCAAAGTGATTTCTGATTTCTCTGTGAACCAATCCATTGAACTCCCAGTGTTTTTCCCAAACTATTCCAGTAAAGGAGAATACTGTCTACACTCATTGGACGTTCACAGACAACTATGTTTTTAATTAGATAGGACTAAATCTATCCACAAGTCAGATCAACTTTTCCTTTCCTTCTCTGGACCAAAAATGGGATATGCTGTATCAAAAGTCACTTTATCAAAGTGGCTCTGAGATTGTATTGCTTTTTCATAGTCACGTGCAAATGAGCCTAACCTCACAATATCAAAGCACATTGAACTAGAGCTATAGCTACTTCTGTTGCTTTTTACTCCAGAGCTTCTATGGATGACATTTGTATAGCAGCCATTTGGGCTAAACCTCACACTTCCATCAAACATTACAAGTTGGATATGGTCTCCAGGGGAAGAGCGGCCTTTGGCTCAATGGTGCTCAGGAATGTTCTTCCATAAGGGCCACCCAGGTTTCTCAGGTAGCTTGGGATTCTTTCCCATCAGTGATGAAGGGGAAGAAGATTAACAACATCAGATAAAGAAGTTATGTCTTACCATAACGTTCCATCTCTGTTGTTGAACTTCTTCCATTCATCACATCCCACCCTCTGTCCCCCACCAAAGGCTCCTGGTGGATCTTCTATGTCCTTGTGGTGTTTTCAGGGTTTTTTCGCAGAAATGGCCTCTGGTTTTACTTCTATATGTCTTATGCAAACTCGATCTGAGGTAACAGGAGAAGGGCATTTTGGGTAGCAGCTTAGCTTGAGAGTTTTTGGTGTACACAAGCTTGGTATTAGGCCGACTCAATTCTGAGGGCTCAGAACCGAACCCATCAGTGATGAATGGAAGGAGATCAATAACACAGATGGAACGTTCTGGTAAGACATAACTTCTTTTTTTTAGATTATGGCATTAGGTACCTACAAGTGTCCAACTGAAAAACATATACCAAGAACCTCATCAGGAAGCTACAGCAAAGCAGCCACATTCCTGTCCATTACCTTTAAGCAAGACAAGACTATTCTGAAACTACATAAAGTACACACTCACACACAAACCCATCGGCACATATGCATAAACTAATATTCAGGTAATTTCCTGCTAGAACAATTAGGCAGGACTACAATGCATTTATCTGTAGGTGAAAATAAGTTAAGTCAATACCAATTAATTGCATATTTCTCAATGGAAACATTCCTTTACTTTTATTGCAGATTGGTATTCTTTTGCCTGTTTGGATGGCTGGGCCCTGAATCAGCAAGATACAATGTTATACTCGTTAGCTGTTTTGTCTGAGTGTGCTGTTTAGCATCTGTCCATGACATACCCAAGCAAGGAGGTTTTACGGACCGCCTGCAGCTGTGTTAGCTGGCAACTTATTTGACTTGAGTATTTGAACTGATCAAGATGTTGAAGAATTAAGACTGAATGAATATTTCTCTAATCGTCCAAGTATGACAAAAGAAAGAAGCATTACTGAATATCTGACAGAGGACTAAATATCTGACTGAATGCACAAGTCTCCTTGCAGTGCATAATTCTTACAAAAAGGCCTTGGGATGTCTTAACTCTGTAAAATAACAATCCAGCCACAGCAGGGAACGATTTACACTGTAATTCAAATGATATATATATATATATATATATTTTTTTTTTTTATTTGAATTAAACTGTAAATCGTTACCTGCTGTGGATAGATTCTTATTTTACATATCTTTTTATTCTTGGTGAGTTATTGGATTGTTGCACATCCTTATTGCAATGTCTTAACTCTGTATCTAGTGTGGATGATTCCAGCTGTTGCCACATAATTATTTTCAAGTGTCAGTTTCTGGAACAGCTTGTTTTTCTGTTTCCAAAGTTTATTGCTGTTTGACAAAAAATATGTTTTGGAGAGAAAAGGGAGTATTTACTTTGCAGACATAAAACTTTCTTCCACATCCTATGAATCACCCTTTTTAACCTCTTGGCATTTTAATGCCCCAGAATAGGATAGCATCTAGTTTATTTGTGTTGCTTTGAAGTCCATTTTCTGTGAATGATGTCAGCAGATCTACTGAAAGTAGATACTTGAGAAGAGATAGACCTTTAGCCAGGAAAACAAGTCTTACATCACATGAATTCATGCACTCTGCTCTTCAGTGTTTTTGCTGCATACTTAAACTTTATATATCCAGAGAATAGCAAAGTTAATATACAGCAGTACATGAAGGCAGAATTAATAAATGCAATTGATATTCTCTAACAATGGCAACATCCAAGCAATACTCAGTGACTTTAACAGTAATAGTAATAATGATGAAAATAATGCTAATAATAATGTCAATATTAGCAATATGTATTTGTTTTCTTTTAATCAGCCTTTTTATCTACATTTCTATCAGGCAGTCAACAAACTGACTCCCTATAACACAGAATAGCAGAACTGAAATATAAGTCAAAACGTGGAAAATTCAAGTGTAATAGCTACCCACACAAACCACAGTCAAAACAGGGAACTTGTAAAACAGACAAATAAATACAACTAATACTACAAGGCATTACATTCTTTAATCAGAAAACACTATAATGAAAATGTATTAAATACATATGTCATATCTGTTTCTTCCTTGTTATGTACACACAATTCAGGAGCTGAAATGAGGGAACCATCACGTTTTGATAAACTGTTAAAAATAAAAAGTTAACACTTAACCATAATATCCAGCAGCTTTCTGGTATCCATACATTTCATAAATTCTTTTGGTTGCTGTTTTCATCGGCCAAGATGATTCCTTTCAAATAATCCACTCAAAAACTTAGCCAGCAGCCATGTTATAAAACATGGTCATGATCCCTGACATATGGCTTACTGAGAGCATTCCCTTTTCGGAAAACTACTTAGTCCTTTTTAAAAATAGAAATAATGTAAAACGACTGCAGTAAACTCCTCCAGTCTTTCACTCTGACTGTGGGTTATTAACTGAGCCAAAAATCTTTTAGGAGGTTCAAAACCGGCCTTTCCTCATACAAAGCCATGCAAAACGATGATGGACTCTGCATTGCTTCATATACATAAACATTTCAGTCCACTGAGTGAGAAGCATTGATCATGAGGGAATCCCTCAGATGTTCAAAATGAACCTATCCCTACACAGTCTCATCAAGGTGAAGGGGCATTTTCACTTCCTTTCACACCTACTATGAATTATTTTACCACTGAAATGTTTTGTTTTCACTGTAGCGTCAAGTGATTAATGAACTCTAACACAGCCAAGAACAATGAAATCAAACTTACTGTAAATCACTTAAAAGCTGAAATAACATGACTTTTATATTTTGAAAGTGCTACCATATTATTACAGGTTTTATTTAATGTGTAATTAAATCTGATATGTTAAGTCAAAATGGAGGTAATGACATGTATACAAAATGTGTGATTTTTTTCTGAAGACTGAGATGAGAACAGGCAACAGCATTGTAAGTGCCCCTGGATATGAGCACTGGATGCTCATTTCAGCCTCAGCAGTAATGTGCAAACACACAATTTGCTACGATCCATATTGGCAACTGAATTTTCTCTCTCCTTCAGTAGCAGAGAGAAAACAATGGAAACAAGGAAAATCCTTCATCTATACTAAATGAAATGGTCTGAACCAAGTTTTCTGAGTAATGCATTTGCCCCTGCAAAACATGCATACTTATGAGGTGGTCACTAATGATCTGCATTCCAGGAGGATTTATAACATAAATGCATAGTTTACATCATCAAAAGTTAATCAGCTCCAGCAAACTACTATACAACAACATATTAGCATCCAAGGAATGGAAAGTGTTCATGCCCACAATGTAGCTCATTACAATGCAATAAGTCAGTCAATGCTAGATCCAGGGCCTGTTTCTTGCCAGGGCACACCAAGTGGCTTTTTGTTGATGCCACAGTCCGCAACTCACACACTGATAATATATATGTGAGAATGGGGAAAACAATGGTGAACCGAGTCAGAGCCTACATGCTTGGCACTGTGACAGCTGCAGTCCCATTCAGGTGTCCCAATTATAATAATGGAAAACTCTTGTGTATATGCACCTAAAGTACTTTGCTGTCTTAAAGACAGTGGACCCACTGCTTTATATGGTATCACCTATTGATTCTCTAGTTCTAAACGAATACTTCAAGTCTCACATGACAACAGATGGACATATACAAAGGAGTGAGACAGCTTGTCTGACCTGAACCTGAGATGGTAAACTGCTTTCAGACTTGTAAGCAAGTCATTGACTATCTACAGAAATATCATATACAAACAAAAGTGTGCTCTTAAGTATAGCTGATAGCAGAACAACTTTGTCCAAAGGTTGATGATTTTCTTTTTCAACATGTCATCAGAAGTGTGGCAAAATGCTGTGGGTAGTCAGGTCAAGAGAAGCACTGAGTTGTAAAGTGATCACCATGTGGTGCTGAGTTGGGTCACTTGCCTAGGTTGACTGCTGGATAGATCCCTGAAACTATAACATGTAGAGAGGGTATATTGTCAAAGTTTAAATGATGCATATATGTGTGAAGAGCTTAGATCCCACTGTCAGTAGTCCTTCTAAGACTTACCTGGAGAGGTTGAGAATATAAAGTCTAAATGGCCGCAGTGCAAGACCTCCAAACTGAATGATGATAGCAAACAGTGATGGCCTAAATTAGTCACTGTTTGCCATGGCACTAACCTTTAGTTCTGTTGTTGGCTATCTCAGGGGAGAAAAGCTCTCTGGTTAAACATAGGTGTGCATGGGGCATACCCTGTGATGCTGTGAACCTTGTCTCCCCCAGAAAAGATGTACAATTATGCCATAGCATAATGTTGCACTTTCAAGAAATGCATCTCTGTGATCAATTAATGTACAGCATGTATCTAACAGAGTGACTGTGTCTTTCAACAGTACCTTTTTTGTATTTGGTCTTTATTCATTCTTCATTGCCTGGTACCTTGCTGGTGCTGTCCTGTGTACATGGAAGCACCCTCTGGAACATGATGGTATCCCTTGAGTAATACTGAAGTATTAAAGATTTACTGTCAGAGACATAGGTCTAAGCTTTTATTATAATATTTTCTTAGAGAACACAAAAGAGTGCTGAGACCTGCACCCCCTCCATAAACCTTACTGTAACCTGGCATTCATTAGGACAATGATATAAAGACCTCTTTGAAATGTACAGTTGTTGTACTGCATGCCATTCTCAAACACAGAGAGTGTTCTCCATCAGTAGGGTACATGGTCTGTACAAAGTGCTCCCTTACCTCTGGTTATTCTAAAATGTAGAAGCACAACCTCCCCTCCCCTATATTCTTACATTAAAGCAGCAATGGTTTGGTCATTACTGTAGTGTTACACCACAGTTGTAAATGCTAACATTGAAGTAGTTCCCTGCACTGGCTTTTCAAATTACTGTTTACACATTTACTGCTATCTCACTATTAAATATAGTACTGTCTTGGGCAGTTAAAAAAAAGAATCAGTAGTCTTTCTGGAAGGTGAGTGCATGAACTCCAGGATGTGGGGAGATCGGGAAGCTCTGGGGGATGATGTGGGATGTGCATCGGGAGGAGGTTGACATGCAGTCTTTTGTCTAGTGCTCCATTTCTCTTAAAACTCACCCTGGTAATGTGATACTCATAAATAAACATTTAAAAGTACAGTCTAATAAATACTTGGAAAAATGAACACTGCTCTACAAATTTAACTGTCTAAACTTGTATATAAAAGCACTTTGTTTATTTTGAATTTTTATCCTGCCTGTGATCTGATGCCTAACAGTTTGGATAACTGCAGTAGTAGAGTTCACATCCAGTAACTGTACTAGTTCATAGCTTTGTACTGTGCAGGTGGTTCACATCCAGTAACTGTACTGGTTCATAGGTTTGTACTGGGCAGGTTGTTCACATCCAGCATCTGTACTGGTTCATAGGTTCTTACTGGTCAGGTGGTTCACATCCAGCAACTGTACTGGTGCATAGGTCCACACTGGGCAGGTAGTCATGGAACGGCATTGAGGAGCAGAGACAGACAAACATCAAGTAAATTAGCTGCCCAAAAAAAACATTCTTTGCCAATAATACCCACAAATCCTTTTGATCAAGAAGATGAAATTGAAGAAGGCATTTCCTTCCTCTCTGAATGGATACTCAAAATTAAACTTGTACATAATTCCAAGACGATAAAATCCATGATTTTTGGTACCAGACAAAACCTTCCACTGTCCCCAGTTAATGTGGCCTAAATTTAGCAAACAACTACCATTACAAACAACAATTTACTTCAAATACCTAGCTGTCTGACTTGACCAAATATTGTTTCTACTGTTAAGTCAAAAGTCAATGTATGACTTTTCCATTCTAAAATGATTTTCCTTTTTCTCTCCACTGCTACCAGAGTAGCCATGGGCAAAATTATTCTGATGGCACAACTAGAATATGGCCTCTTAACCATAGCCAGTGCTTCCAAGACAAATCTATCTGCCCTCCAAAAACAGCTAATAATATCTGTAGATTTATCTCCCTGGCTGACATGCAGTGTCATGTCATGTCCTTCAAAAATCAAAATGTCATCCACTTAAAGAAAGGCCTACCCTATTCCAAGCTTCTGTTATCTATAAACTTTTAAATCTCAGACCTTCCATTTTAACAACAAATTAACTAAAAGATACTCTACGTATAACTGCATTCTTATTAACCTTCCCCCAGACATACCCCTTGGAATAGACTTCATAGTGATGACCACAGTTTCTTAACACCAGTCCCTATATATGTTAATCCCTCCTTCTTTCCTAGCCTTCTGTATCCATCTTAAGATGAACCATGAAATCTTCTGTTAGTGCTGTACAGCTACTCCCTTGTTTTCTTCATACTATTTTCTGTTGTTATGTTAAATGAAGTCTCACTGTACTTCCTCTTCTCTCATCTTTCACTCTTATTTAACTTTTCCCTTCTTCTTCCACCTATCCCATATGTCTAATTGTATGAACTGTATTTATTAAATATTTATTATACATGCTGCATTTTATTGCAAATGTAAATTCATAGATATTCCAATGTCATTGTGTCACATGACCATTCACACCTTGCCAGAAATCTCCCTCAGACAGCACCTCCTATCTCCAGGAAGTCATACTGATCAGTCTTGGAATAAATTTGTGGATACCCATCCAATTATCAAGTTTTCTTTAAAGGAAGATAGTGAATTGCACTGCTTAACATGCAGGGAAAGTGTTTTGCAGAGGTTTGAGAAGCACTCAGTTGTAAACTTGCCCGTCTCTTATGTTTTATTTATCTGTTGATGAAGATTTATGTTTCTGGTTCTAGTACTGGCAAAGATATTGGACTTGTGAAGAACCAGAAGGTTCAGGACAATTTGGCCTGGAAAAAGTCTGTAAGACACTGAATAACGGGATGGATCATCCAGCCTGTTTTGCTAGCTCAGGACCTTTAGGCCTGTGATCCTTTTGATTAGGAACCTTAGGGATTTTCTAATTGTTTGATATATTTAGTGAGATACATCCCAAAGGGGGCATTGTACTCAATAATTGGTCTAATCAATGTTGAGTATAAGGGAGTGATTACCCCTTTAGGCCTTGATGATATTCATTTGGCAATTTGCTGGGCTAAATAAAATGATTTCCTGACAATCTTAGGTACATGATGGTCAGAAGAAAAGAAGATATCAACCCAATTATCTTGGTCCCTAAATACATTTTTGTTTTGTAGTGGTATGTGATGAGAGGAGGGATGGTCTACCAAAAATGATGATACCACACTTTTTAGCATTTAGTTTGAGCCCATTGTTAGTATACCAAGAGACAGATTGCTAGGGTAAGTTCATTCTGGAGGATTTTGATGTCATACGGTGCAGTCATCTGCAAACTGTGTTAGTCAGAGGTCTTGGCTGTCTGCTTAGAGTTCTGAAAGGTCAATACCAAAAAAGGAGAGGCCCCAGAACTGAGACCTGGAAGATAGTGCTGGTCACTTTCATATTTCTGATGAAGCCCCTGCAGCTTGCACTTTGTTGGTTCTGTCTTTCCACCAAGTTACCACTGATCTTACCACGTACAGGTCAATTTTTAAAGCTGTTAGATTTTGTGTAATGCCAGCATGGGGAATAGTGTCAAAGACCTTATCAAGGATGTAACTTTGATTTGCTTGTCTTATAGTTTGAACTTTGATTGATAATTGTATTTTTAGTTACAGTTATTTCCTTTTTAAAGTGCTGATAGTGTGATTATAAAATACTTTTATGTTTCATCAGTATGCATGCATCCATCTGAAACAGTTAATTTCTACCTTATGTCTGTTGTATTCTCCTGGGATGAGACTGAAAATAGCCAATTTGGATCAGTGTTCTGCCCTGTTTACAAATGAAAACAAATAGATACATACAGACATACATACATTATTAGGTTGCCTCCCTTCAAACTTTTCCTTAACTCTGTGATTCTTGAACTGAGTTTCATTTTCTCTGACTTTTTATTCCTATCTGCAAGGAATAAAATATCATTAAGAATGTTGTACTGTTGTGCTGTCTTCTGACTGTTTAATAAACAATAAAAGACAGGTAGCTGTTCTGTAAATCAGTCTGGCACAAAACATCCTTACACTGAATGTTCTACCATGATGAGCCACTGCTATACAAAATAATCTCACAGGAATCATAGATAAACTTACTAAGCTGGGCATAAATCCCTATGTCACTCGATGGGCTGCCAACTGGCTTACTGATAGAACCCAGACTGTAAAAGTAGCCGACACCAAATCCAGCTCCAGACAAGTGACAAGTGGAGTACCTCAGGGTTCAGTCCTGGGACCGCTCTTGTTTGGCATCTACTTCTCTGAAGTACAGGCCAACACTAAGGGACTTTGGCTAACAAAGTTCGCAGATGACTGCAAACTGGGAGCCATTACTGAATCCCCAAATTATGTGGATATTCTACAAAAGGGCCTTACAGAAGCAGATGTTTAGTGCCAGAGCCATGGGCTCAAGCTTAATGCCAAGAAATGTATAGTTATCCCCTTTGGGAAAAAAACATGTACCCATGAATTATCACATAGGTGGCAGTACACTAAACACCAAAAGTGTGATGAGAGACTTAGGGACACAGGTGGACAGTAGCCTCACCTTCGATAACCACACCGCCATAACAGAAAGGAAATCCTTCTATGTGGCACACCTCATCACCAAGGGCTTTTCATCCAGAAAAAAGGAGGTCATTGTCCCACTGTACTCATCCCTCATTAGACCCATTATAGAGTACAATGCCCCGTTTGGTATGTACCTCACAAGACATCTACAACAGCGGGAAAGGACGCAACAATACCTCACTAAAAGAATCACAGGCATAAAGCAGATGCCCTATGCTGACCGTCTAAAAAAACTCCAGCTATACTCTGTGGCATATCATCTACTCAGAGGCAATCTCTGCTTAACATACAAGGCCATGTCAAACCCTGAGCTGTTGGACATGTTCCACTTAAAGAAATTCCAATCCCTCAGAGACACACACTCCAGGGATCTAAACCTTGTCATCAAAATGAACAAAACATGCTGGAGGGATAGGTTTCTGGCCCAGAGACTCCCCCTACTCTGGAATAGACTACCCATACATGTCAAGCAGAGCGCCTCTTTGGCCCTCTTCAAAATGAACCTTGAGGCTTGGATGGGAGATAGGAAATTCACCCTGGGGATCATGCCAGTCACCCTGATACACAGGGGTCCAGGGAAGTAAATATTGTGGGAAGAAATATCCAGGGAATTGTTATGGCTAGGCTTGTATAGGCCCTAGGGCCGATAGCCTAGTACCAACCTATGAACCAATGAGCATTCGCAACTGCTGATCCTCAAATGTGTTCAGACTGGTCATTGTATTATAGAGACACAAACTATTAAAAAATCTGTTTGGTACTTCCATTATCGCCAACTACAGAAAATCTGTATGGTCTCTTGGAAGGTTCCGAATATAATCGATAACCATCCTCCATCATGAAGTTTTGCTATTACATATTGTTTGTATTTATTGTGCTTAGCAAGTAGAACCTTTTTTGCTCACAAACAATAAGATAATAGCAAGTAAATCTATATACACTGAAACACAAACACAGCTGTCAACCTTCCGTCCCCAAAATGTGAAGAACTACTTCTCATAATAGGCAAAATATAGAAAACCTATTAACAAAAACAACTAGAAAGTTGACAGCAGCACAATTCTCAACTTCCTCATACTTATGAAAAGTTATTTTGATTTGATTAATATTGTTCAGCATTATTTATCATGCATATTTGTTAGAAATCTCCCAACAATGTGTGTCAGACCCTTTCATTGTGGAATAGCATAGAACATGTAATGTTTAAGACTCAAAATGAGGGATGTTCTTTATAGTAATGTACAGTTGAAAGACATGCAAACAAAAAGCATAATACTAATATTCAAGTCTCACAATGGAATGCTTTTAACCCTTGCGGTCATGTAGGTATTTTGCTTTAAGAATTTTGACTACAGGGGCCTTCCAGTGACCAAAAAGGGTCATGTTTGATGTATCCTAGCAATTGTCAATATCAAGGTGCAGGTACTCCACGACTATCGAGGCCAACCATCAACCAAAAAAGCAGAAAATCAATTAAAACATTTTTATATTGAACAACAAAAAAACTTTATTCCATGGGTTGTTAGCGCTTTCACGTCTACTCTGGACGCTTCTTCAGACTTTGATAAAACACTTCATCACTTCTGTATTTAAATACATATTGATTAAACAATTAACCAATGAAAGCCTTTGTATGAATACACAACTATAAAAAGTCAGAAACTTCTAAATAAAAAAGTCAGAAACTTATATTGTAAAAATTAAAAATTCAACATTGACACTAAAATGGACGTAGTAATAGATTATTACTGTTATTAACATTTTGGATGGCAAATAGCATATGAATATTTATTAAAAACACAAGAGCATATAAAAACAGCATGTGATAAAAAAGATTTCAAATATGTGAAACTACTGAAAAACTTCTAAAAATACATGTTCCTACTAACACCAAGAGACATGAAAAAGTCAAATATATAGCAGTAAATAACTGCTAATGCTTCAGATGATGACTGACTAGAAAGGGTTTCAAAGTAACCCTCTCATTAAGGCCATGTCCTTCATCTGCTTTCATTCTGATGATCCATTTACATTCTTCCCTTTCAGTGAAGTTACTAACATTGCCTAATCTCAATGTGGTGTGTATCAATTCAATAACTAAGAACTCAAAAATGTGTGTGGTGCCTTGCGATAGGACTGGTGTTTTATCAAAGTCTGGGGTAATCAAGCGATGATTCAGCTTATAGGAATGAATTGACTGGCTTAGATGTTGACTTTAAATCTAGGGGTTACCATGACAAGTATTTGACAGTCCTGCAACAAACAGAACGCAATGAAGAAACAAGACCCTACATTAGGATAGCAACTAGTGAACAGGTGGAACAAAGCAGGCCATTTACTAGAAGTAAAAAGAGGATGGTACTTTCATATACCAACAAGAATAAGAGTATTACAAATGTCATTAGAAAGAACTGGAGTATCCTACAGTTGGATGATAGGCTCAGAGCACTTGTAGGTTCTTACCCCAGTTTTTCCTATAAGAATACTAGATCTTTAAGGAACATGTTATGTTATGAAAGGCGACTTCAAGATCAACCACTTACTGTTAGAATGGGTACCTTTCCATGTCGCAGTTGCAATCAGTGCAAATACATACTGGGCAGGAATAACTTCAGGCACCCGGACACAGGTGTGCTATATAAATTTGATCATTATGCAGACTGTAGGACAAGGAACATAGTTTATTTAGCCATCTGCACCAAATGCCAGGCTTTCTATGTCGGTATGACGAATAGAACGTTGAGGGAAAGGGTTAGAGAGCATTTATATGCGATCAATAGGGAGAATGACAGGAACGCACTGGCTAGACATGTCCTATCGCAAGGCACCACACACATTTTTGAGTTCTTAGTTATTGAATTGATACACACCACATTGAGATTAGGCAATGTTAGTAACTTCACTGAAAGGGAAGAATGTAAATGGATTATTAGAATGAAAGCAGATGAAGGACATGGCCTTAATGAGAGGGTTACTTTAAAACCCTTTCTAGTCAGTCGTCATCTGAAGCATTAGCAGTTATTTAAAGCTATACATTTGACTTTTTCATGTCTCTTGGTGTTAGTAGGAACATGTATTTTTAGAAGTTTTTCAGTAGTTTCTCATATTTGAAATCTTTTTTATCACATGCTGTTTTTATATGCTCTTGTGTTTTTAATAAATATTCATATGCTATTTGCCATCCAAAATGTTAATAACAGTAATAATCTATTACTACGTCCATTTTAGTGGCAATGTTGAATTTTTAATTTTTACAATATAAGTTTCTGACTTTTTATTTAGACGTTTCTGACTTTTTATAGTTGTGTATTCATACAAAGGCTTTCATTGGTTAATTGTTTAATTGATATGTATTTAAATACAGAAGTGATGAAGTGTTTTATCAAAGTCTGAAGAAGCGTCCAGAGTAGATGTGAAAGCGCTAACAACCCATGGAATAAAGTTTTTTTGTTGTTCAATATAAAAAAATTTTTATTGATTTTCTGCTTTTTTGGTTGATGGTTGGCTTCGATAGTTGTGGAGTACCTGCACCTTGATATTGACATTTTTCATTTGGGGACATAGCAGGTACCTTACCCTGAGAGATCTCTGTTTATTCATTATCCTAGCAATTGTGTCGAAGATACTCCACCAGTTTCTGAATGCCGTACCATAGCTGTAGAGGACCTTGTACCACAGAAGAGACGAGTGACATGAGATACATGATTACACACAGCATTAATCCACGTCTCCTTACACAGATACACACACATACGTGCATGCAGCTCATTGCTGACACTTGTCACTGCAGCCCTCCTCACTTGTGCATATGGTGACAGGTATGATCTGCTCTCACTACTCTGCTACCTGGGTTACCAGTGTCTGATACACAGTGTGGCCAAAACAGCCTGTGACTTAATAGTCATACGTGATTTTTTTACTGTTGTATGCTATATTTAATCTGTTCCAAAGTTGAACCACACATTGCATCTTAGGTAGTGCAGTGGCATACTATGCCCACCTCATTTTTGCATGGTAATCCCCTGCAGCCAGCTTCTCCATAGGCTCCTCATTAGATACCTCCTCCTTCACAGACTCCTCCCCTGCAGTCATCTCCTTCACAGGCCTGTCACTCCCACTGTGGTGTACTGTTGAGGCAGAATCATTTAGCCTTTCACCATTCTTGCCTTCACAAGGCAGAGGAACCCACTCCCTGCCAATACCACTATTTGCTACTGTTGAGGCAGAGCCTTTTAGTCTTTCACCTTTCTTGCTCCTACAGGACAGAGGACCTCACCCCCTCCCACTCCCACTGTGGGCTGCTATTGAGATAAGCCTTTTAATCTTTCACCTTTTTTGCTCCCACAGGACAGAGGACCTCACCCCCTGCCACTCCCACTGTGGGCTACTGTTGAGGTAGAGCCTTTTAGCCTTTCACCGTTCTTTCTCCCACAGGGCAGAGGACCTCACCAACACCAGGAGAAGACTTTCCCCAACCCCCTCTAGAGGACACTAAATTTGGTAAAATTCTAAATGGGATGAGGCAGGGGCAGATCATGATCCACTGACCTTATCTCCCTAGAGGATGAGATCTTGCAAGAAGTGTACAAGTCCCCACAACCAGCCTGGGTCAATCAGTCAACAGCTTTTTAATCAAGTGCTGATCAAGCAAAGAAAACAAAAGCAGAAACAACTTTTGATGAATCTAGGAGGAAAGTTATTTTTGCAGGGATGAGCAAGTCCCCAACATCCCCCTCCATGTGGAGGGAGACCCCAAACATAAATATATATATATTCTGAAGTTGCACAATTATGTAGAAAAAGGGAAACTCCACTGTTGGTGAAAGTTTCTTTGTCCAAATTTGTTCACTTGATTGATACTCACCCAAATGGGTAAACCAGTTTACACATCCCCCTAGGATGATTCCTCCACTGGACAAACATATCAACATTTCGTGTCCCCTAGCATGTGACTGGAGTACATTCCACCTAAGCCTGAGGGAGTGCTGTGGTCCCCCAAGGATAGTCCACACTGGAATAAAAATCACCTTGTCAATTCAGTTTTAGTGTCAGTAGCTATGAAATGTGAGGTCCCAGAGGGCACTCACACTGTCCATATTAAGGACTCTAGAATGATGGATAGACTGAGAAAACGAGTATATGCATTAAGTACTTTTTCAATCCAGATAATGAACTACATGGCACATATGGTGAGGTTTCAGCGACACCTCGCAGGCAAAACCATGGAAACTCTGAAACAGTTGCTAAGTAGTGACCAGTAAAATCAGATGAAAATGCAGATAGTTACAGTCAACTCTATTTACTCACTGTCCTTGTGTCTGTTACATAATGTAGTAGATTAAACAGACAGATCTGCTGGTTTAGGTATTTCAGCATGACTCTGGCCCAAGAATTCTCAGCACACTTCAAGGTAGGTATTGTCAATGCCCTCTTTGAGAGCACCTCCCTGTTTGGGCAGATGGTCAAGGAAAAAAATACTGCTGCATATCTGAGCAAGAGAGAAAGATGCTCATAGCCATTGAGAATTAATTCTTGGCTCCTCAGAAATTAATTCAGAGAAACCATAAGAGTACCAAGAATATCTGTGTTTGGAAATCCCAACAGCCATGGGACAACAGTACAACAGAGGATTCTGAGTTAGAAGGAATTTCTCTGGTAGCCACAGCCAAAGGGACAGAGGTGATCTGCACCAGCAAGGGTTCAGACCTCTCTATGATCAGTATGAACTCTACAAGGATACACAACTGTCTGTTTTTGGAGGCAGTTGGAGGACATCTTTCCCTGCATCCCCTTGCATAGCTGCCAACATAGAAAAAAATGTGTAAGGGAAGTCATATCCAAAGGCTGCGCAATATCCTTTTCTAGAGCACCCAAACAGCCATCCATAGTGCCACACTGTCAGAAGAGGGCAGGGCAATAGGAGGTGCAAAATCCCCAATTAAAAACAGACATCCAAGAGGTCCCACTAGACAAGAGAAGATCTCTATTTTACTCTCAATTTTTCTTGGTGCCCAAAAAATTTCAGGACCTGAAACAGATTCTAGACCTCAGTTAGCTGAATCAATATGTGGAGTCATTCTGGATGTTGTCAGTGTAGTCCATCCTAGCATTCTGGATGGTGTCAGTGCAATTCATCCTATCATGTTGGATGGTGTCAGTATAATCCATCCTACTGTGCTGGATGGTGTCAGTGAAATATATCCTACCATGCTTGCAGGCATGAGACTGAATGTGCTGTTAGGATCTCAAGGACATTTAACTACATATAAAATAACAAAATCATCCAGACATTTTTTGCACTTTCAGATGGGAGATGGTCAAGTCCAGTTCAGAACCCTGCCCCTTGGACTCACCACAGCTTCCTGGGTGTTCACCAAGTGCATGGCTCCAGCCTCAGCTCATACACTTCTTTATGGGGTTATAATATTCTCCTATCTAGAATAGTCCCCTATTTAGATGACTGGCTTGTCGCTGCAGCCACATTGAATAAACTGATAATGGCAAGATAATATTTATTCCAGCTATGCCTTTTCTTGGGGATCACAGTCAGTCTAGCAAAATCTCAACTGGAACTTTTCCTGCTCCCAACATTCATTCATCAGTTGGATGAATCAGACTGTGAGGCATGTTATCCCCAGAAAGAATTGCCACAGCAGTGCAGGCTGCTGTAAGTTTGTCACACCACTAATAACACAGTGCAGCTGCAGGGATCTATATTAAAATCTCAAAGTCTGACAATATTGAATACGATATTGTTGACACGAGAATAGCAAAAGCGCACTGCATCGAATGTTTAAACAGAAAATCTCTGTAGGGGAAGATTTCCATTTACTTCAATGTAGTGCGTTCTCGGAGTTGGTATATTTAAGTAGGGGGTTGTGGGGGGTGCAGGGGGCTTGCCCCCCTACCTACACACTAGTTAGTATTTTTTTTAATTTAGTATTTTTTTTTTTGGTTTTGATGGTTTAAAACTTCGATCACTAAAGTTTGATCTTTAGTGATTCGAAGTTTTAAACCTTCGAGATTATAATATAGACCCCAGCTGCAGTTTTCAGAATGCTAGGCCTTATGGCAGTCTCCATTCAAACAGTATAATATGCCAACCTACACATGAGAGTCCTAAAGTGGACAGTCAAAGTTCAGTGGAACTAAACAATGCAACCATTCGCACAGTCCATTAAACTGTTTCTGAAGCTGCTGTCCTTGTGGACAAACCCAGAAAATCTCAGTTCAGGGGCTCCTTTCCTTCAGCCTATACCCACAACCATGGTTACTGTGCATGTGTTCTTACTGGGGTGGGGGTGGGGGCATTACATGAACAACAATTCAAAAAGCTTTGGCCACAGGCAATGCCACATTGTCCATAATATCTTGGAGATGAGAGTTGTATTCCTACTGTTGTATGCATTTTAAAACCTTCTTTACCTGAAGTTGCAGCATCTCTTAGCTCAGACAAAAAAGCAGTGCTGTGGCCCTGTCAGGATGAAACCCAATGTTGTCCCCTCTGCAGTGAAGCTATGAAACTCTGAGAATAGGCCATATCCTCACATTGCTTTCTAATAGAAAAACACATCACAAGAAATTCCAAACATGAATGTGGACAGGTTGAAAAGACATATTTTGCTCCCACATGAATGGAATACCAACAACTCATTTGCTCCAAGGATCTTTCCAAGCAGGGGAAGCCCTGATGCTATCTGTTTGCTTCACCATTAAACACCAAATGCAACATGTTTTTCTCCAGCATTGCCCAACAGTGAATTGAGACACATTTTTTTCCATAGTAGGGCCTCCAGGCTTTGTTATGCCTTTCCATCAGTAAAAGTTATTCTCAGGTTTCTGTAACTCCAGTTTGACTATTCCAGATTTGGTTCCCTCTTCTTTGACCATATCTGAGAAGAAAACCCCTTCTTTTACCACAACACCCTCACCTGCTGTCTTACTCATCCAGCCAGCTCCTGGCTATTCAATTTGCCAGATTAACCACATAGTTTCTCCACTTCCAATGATGGCCAGGGATCCTATGCTTCCAACATATTCTATAAATTTACTTGCAGCCTCTCAAAGACACTCAGCTAGAAAAATCTAAAGAAGCAAATGGAATTTTTTCCCTATTGGCTAATAAACCTTACATCAGTCCTTCTTCTGGTCTTATCTCTTAGAGACTGACATTTCTAGTAGACCTTTTTCAAGCAAGGTGTAGTCATTCATCTCTCAAAGTCCATTTATCCACATTCTTCTTATAACACAAAGGATTTACATCATCATCCTTAGCTTTTTAAAAGGTGTATTCCATTCCAGGTCACCTTTGGGCTCATACTTCTAATCCATAGGACCTTAAATGTTTTTGAAAATCTTGCTGTTCCTCCCATTTGAACTTGTCAGATCTGCTATACAAAATTCCTATTGAAGACACTCCTTGTAGCCATCATGTCCACAAAACAAGGTTTCAGTGTTATCATCTAAATTTCCATGTATCATCTGCCATAAAGACATGGTTTCATTAAGAACCAATCTGTCAGTTATGCCCAAAGTTGCAACACTGTAAAATTTGAACCAATCTATTCATTTTCCTATTCTCCAAAGTCATTCTAATAAAGGTGACTATAAGTTGCATTGCTTAGATGAGCACAGACAACTCAGATTTTACCTACATGGAACAAAAGCTTTCGGAAAGGACAGCCAGTTCATTACATTTTCCAGGGCCAAAAGAGGTCATAAAGTGGTTAAAGTAATATCAAAATGGATGTCTGACAACACTATAGGTTCACAGGTTCATAGGTAAGAAGTAGGCTAGCTGCCCTCGCAGGCCATTTTAAGTCTAGCCAGTTTCCCTTTTTGTACTTGAAATAAACTATCCCATATGGTTAGAGCATGGCCTTCTCCATCCCGTGATCAATAATTATGTATTACCCCAATGAGAATAACTGGGATTAAGATTATGTTTATGTTTATGATTATGTTTAAATTATGTTTTTCTCTTCATCTAGTAACAAACGCCTGCCTCTAAACCAAAAGCAAAGTGTTTCAGGACTCAAGCTACATCCATGGCTGTCCTCAGGATCTAGCTTCTGGACTAGATTTGCACTGGTGCCACATGGAGTACCTTACATACTTTTGCAATACTATAGTTTAGATATATCATCCAGTGCTTGGACCCTTTTGAAGTTTCTTTTCTCAAAATTTTTCTGATCTAGTATAATCCAAGGCCAGCTGGGGATTCTGTCTATCAATTCCAGGATCTTGACAACCCCATTCTAAAAACTTGCCAGAATGTTAATTTTATCTGTTATTTGTCTGGACACTGGAACCACACCCCAGCCGAGCTCCCTCCAAATTGCCCTATCTAGAGGAACCTAGAAGAGCACCAGAGCTCTTGTCATATGGCTCTTGGGTTGTAAAGTTTCCATATGAGCAAGGTTGTTTTTATTTCCATATATTTTCCATGATAGCTACCAGTATGGCTTACTTCACTTGATTTGTAGAATCAGTTGAGAGTGATGCATACTGGGATAGAAGAGGAGCTCAACTCGCCAGAGTTTGTTGTTGCTATGGATATAGAGACACCTTCAGTGACCAGTACAAATCCCAATATCTGGAAAGATATTTGCTAAATCTAATGTTATGACAAGTACATAACTTGCTCTTCTAGTGCAACATATTTGAGGCAGTGCATTATTATGGGAAGCAAAGAGGACTAGCTGTGGCTGACCTAATTTTACTATTATGGCCTTTATCTTCAGGACCAGGCTTCCATTCTTTAATTAGAAAATACATTTTCCAAGAGTGAGTGTGCAACCAGTGGTACATGGAGCATGTAAGACCCCCACTATGACTTCTCTGTGTATGGCTCACAGCTGCATTTTGATGGATTGTGCCTTATTTTTTGTTGAAATGAAAGATGAATGTGATATTGCTTGTCCAACCTTCAGTCGAAGAACATGTTGAAGGTATTTTGATACTAAGTAAAGTGTCCACCTTTCTTTAAAATTCTTGTATTGATACTGTTATTTGGATTCCCACTGTCTGTGTACTGATGGTGTCAGGAAATGTATCTCCCAAGGTCAGTTCTCTGAAGAACTTGTTGTGATGATCTGGCTTGATTGCATGTGTGTCTTACACCAACCTTTGGCAGATTGTGAGTATTTACCACCCATCTGAAGTGTGGAGAGATTGAAAGTGGCAAGGGTAGGATCTAATTGAAGGACTGTGGGCTTTGGTTCCATGTGGACATGAGTGACCGAGATATCCAGCATACACAGAATCTTGCATGTAGTAATGTAATTATGCACGAAAACACTTATCTCAGAACCCTTAGCTTCTTGCTCTGGTTACCTCTTTCAGACTGATTTTTTTTCCTGATGTAGATTACATGTACAGTGGATATAAAAAGTGTACACACCCCTGTTAAAATGCCAAGTGTTTGTTATATAAAAAATGAGACCACAATAAATCATTTCTGAACTTTTCCCACCTTTAATGTGACCTATAACCTGTACAATTCAATTGAAAAACAAATCTGTTAGGGGGAAAAATATAAAAAACAAAAAAACATACAATAAGCTGGTTGCATAAGTGTGCACATCCTTAAACTAATACTTTGTTGAAGTACCTTTTGATTTAATTACAGCATTCAGTCTGGAATGTGCAAATGTTCACAAAAAATAAATGTGATACTGATATTTTGATTAGGTGGTATGAAGTAGAAATGCATGTACCCGGTATGTCCAGTAGAAAACAGTCAAATTCATATGATAGTAACATTAAATCCATGTTGCTACACATCACATGGGTTTTTTTGTGAGTCTTTGATCAAAAACGTAAGTGCTATAGTAGGAAAGCAGCTACTTTAGCAATAATCCCTCACAGGATGTGGGTAATCCTGTAATGGTCAAGCAAAATCAACAATGGGTAAATTCAGCATCACTGACATGAATTTGTGGATTATTGTCCTTAGTATTCAGAAACATGCACTCTGATTACTCAAGAGTAATGTTGGATTTACAACGGACATGCTGATTTTTCTGTCCAATCAGAGTGCACATTTTTGAATATTAACAAGGTTTCATTATATACATTAGCAGTAATCTAAGACTAGATATCATTAATGCTAAATTTACTTGTGCTGGTGTGATTTAATCACAAGGGCAAAGCCCAAATGATCTAACAAATTAAGTAGTAGATAAATCCAACATTACCTCCCAGTCAGTCATGGATTACTGCTGATATGCAATGACATTATTTAAGGGGAAAAACTTACTTTTCTAAATAAAATTATTCCAGAGATGGAATGTAATGCACCTAGTGCAGCTTCCCCTTAGCCATGTATTGTACATGCTTTGAGTATGTACGTGATGAAACATTCACAGGTCATAATAGTTTCTGCTGTCCTTTATTTCTTGTTTAGGAAGTCATTGCATAGTAAGGAAAGCAATAAAGCCCTTCAGTGTTTGGAGAGTTTAGTTTCAGGGTATCTGCAAGATGTGTCCTTCCTTGTTTTTCATTTTCTGGTCAGTGTCTGACTTTGGGGATGATGGAAGATGTCAGCTGTTGGTTGTAGCATTTCTTTTTTAATAGCTACAGCTAGCTAAAATTCTTCCTCTGGGTAGCAACAGATTAACAGCAGCACGTTGTCTGCTCTGTCCAGCACTAGACACATTTTTTAATACTGACAAGGTTTCACTGTGTAATCCAAATATACAGTCAAAGGTATTTGTATTATCTGTATGTTATGTGATCTGTGTGTAGTTCCACACATTGGTGTAAGCAGTATGTTATGTGGTCAGTGTCAAGTTCTACAAACACATATAAGTGGAATACTTTGTTGTTGGTATGTAATTCCACACTTCCATGCAAGATGCAAGCAGTATGTTATGTGATCAGTGTATAGATCCAAATATTGCAATAGTCATGTGGTTACCATGGTTGTCAGAGGTGGTGAGGAACTACACAAAGCATTCCACATTACTGGCCCCCTGACCTGGCGATGATGGGAGCTACTACAGTCTGCTGTAAAAAGATGGACAAAAGAATGTCACAATGCTGGTGTGCAAGTCGTAGAGGAGGTTAGGCATAACTACCCTTCCTGGAAGTAAGGCCTTAAAGAAACAATCTAGAGAAAAAGATGTAAACATGCATATGCCTTCCCATTGTTTTTTTTATTGAATATCTAATCTCTTTTGAAATCTTTTCTGACCTCTTCTGAGTGATTCCTATAGTTATCATGCAATGTTTTTAGGACCTACTAATTATCCCTTTTTTTTTTTCAAAACAGGTTTATTGTTTTAACATACAAGAGAAATATCATAACAATTTTATACAAGTAATTAAAAATAGATATGATTATAACATTCAACAAAACAACTAAAGTATTTACAAAGACATCCACTACAATCAGATCAATTAATTAAACTAAAATACCATGCTATTGAAATTAGGATTTTTTTAACAAATTTTGTAAATTATCCCATACAATATAATAAGATGTTTTTCTAGCTGTTCTTGACCTAATTGTGTTTATTTCCATATGGCACACTATATTCATAACATTTTTAAATTCATTGAACGAAGGAGGTGTATCTGAAATCCAATTTCTGGTTATTATTTTCCTAGCCACTGCTAGAATAGACCATAACAAGGGAAGCTTAACCTTTTAACACTTTGAGGTACAGGTGTGTTGAATAATATAAGAGATTTAGAAATAATGAAATTATCTGTAAAAGAGCCTGCAAAATTCATTAATTGACTTCCAGTATTCTTTCAATTTTATACAGTCATAAAGCATATGAGCCCAGTCAGCATTAATTTCTACATTACATCTCTTACATAGATTATCTTTATTATTTATTTTATTCATCATCAAAGGTGTATAAAAAGATCTATGTAAAAATTTCCATGTATAAAGTCTCCAGACAATGGAAGATGTAGTTCTATAGGCAGATTCCAATATATATTGTTTATCTTGTTGATTTGGTGGGTCCCCATTAATAGAAGTGAAATAATTCCAGTATGTATCTTTCTTGTCTGTTAATTTTATGTATGTATGAAAGTTTACCTTTATCAGAAACTTTATGTTGTAAATTTAATATCAAGTAATCAATCAGTGTTGGAATAGATTCTTTAACTGTTATAGACATTAGATCTATTTTATTAATGAGATGTTGTCTAAAGGTCTGAACCTCTAACCAGCAAGTTTCTCTTAGATCAAATTCTTGTTTTAAGAAATCTAGATTTTTAACTTTATTATCAGATATCAACTGATACCAGTACTTTAGATCATTATCTATAGCTAAATGAGTTCCTTCAGAAGTAGATGACAAAAGCATACCCTGAGTATACATTATAGGGAATATAATAAAATTCCATTCCCGATACTTAGGGTGCATGAATATAAAGTTACGATAGCTAATAATAATGTTTAATGGGTAACAAACCATATGTTTAGGTGTAATAGGTGAAGTACAAAATTCCTTTAGTAACCATAACATGGAGTTATTTACTATCATATTTTTATGTGTTAAGGAGATTTTCATGAAGTGCATACTAATTAGCTCCCAGTAATCTTTCCATTTTGCAACATATGACTGATCTATTAATAAAGTAATAACTTTTACAATAGAAGATATAGTATATAAATTAAAGTCTGGAAAAGAAATACCCCCTTGAGACCAGCTATTAGTATGTTTCTTTAATGCATTCCTAGGTCTATTAGGTGCCCATAGGAAATTTAACATTAGTGTATTCAGTTTCTTGATAATTATTTTTGTAGGTGGAAGTATTATTGATTGTATTAAGTATAAAATCTTAGGGAATATTATCATTTTAATAATTGTAAGTCTCTCCTCCATAGTAAAAAACATATTATTCCAGGTATTCAAAAGGTTTTGTATATTAAGAAAACAGGTATTATAATTATTATATATAATAGATTTAATATCTTTAGATAGTATTATACCTAAATAAGTTATCTGACCTGAATTGGGTACATATTTAGTAAAATCACTAATGAGAATATTTTTTCGTGTATATATAGGTAGTATTTAATTTTTTCTTCATTGAATATTAAACCAGAAATACTTTTAAAATTCATCATTTTATCAAATAGAGACTGTATAGAAGAATTAGATCCTGCTGATGTAATTAGAACATCATCTGCAAAAAGTTGAATTTTGGATGTTATATTTTCATCTATTTCAAAACCCTCTATGTCAGTACTGTTTCTGATCAAATTAGCCCAAGGCTCCATTACTAAAGTGAATAATAGTGGAGAAAGTGGACATCCTTGTTTTGTACCTTTAAAAATGGGTATTTTTGTGAAACATATGTTCCTACCTTAATATAAGCCAAAGTTCCTTTGTATAAATGCTCAATTAGATTTACAAATGCATCTGAGAAGTTTGTGCACTTTAGTAAGGTAAACAGATAGTCCCAACTTACTGAATCAAATGCTGAACTTATATCAAGACTAATAAGTGTTAAATCTTTCTTTTTCCTATTTGCAAAATCAGTTAATGTTAAAGTTCTTCTTATATTATCAAAAGTATTTCTATTTACAATGAAGCCTGTATGATCTATATCTATAATGCCGGGGATGATTGTCTTCAGTCTATCAGCAAAAATACTCATAAACATTTTATAATCAACATTAAGTAATGAGATGGGTCGATATAAAGTACATCTAGTTGGATCTTTATTAGATTTTAAAATTGGCAAAATAAATGTATATTGCCAAGATGGGGGAGTTATTAACTCAGTTTGAGCCAAAATAAAAACCTTATGTATTAATGAATATGTACTTTTAGAGAGGATTTTATATATCTCTGGTATAATACCATCGTTACCCGGTGCTTTGTTTGATTTAAGCTTATTTATTTGTGTAATAACCTCTGTATATGAAATACTTTTGTCCAATAGTTTAATCTGTTGTTTATTAAGCTTTTTATTCATGTTTGTGGTTATAAACTCCTTTATTTTATCTTTAGGTTCCATGTTAATGTTATTATGGTTAATTTTGTGAAAGTGATTTCTAAATTCATCTAGTATTTCTGGTATACTAGAAACATTCTTCTTTTTCCTTAGAGAAAAGATTTCTTTGATATGGTTTTGTTTATTCAACCTTTTTGTTTTATTTTTAAGTCTATGTAAATATTTGGGGCTTATTGAATAAGACAAAACTTGTATTTCTCTAAAGTTATTTTAACTTTATGAGTTAAAATTTCTTTGTATTTCTCATTTAGTTTGTTTATTTCTTCAATAACTTTCTTGTCCATAATATTTTCTTTATTATTATGTTTATAAGAGTCTAATTTACTTTGAATATCTAACAATTCCTTATCCCAAGATTTCCTTTTATTATTATACCATCTGATACTTTGTCCATATAGATATGATTTTAAGGCATCCCAAACATAGACAATGGAGACTTCAGGAGTATTATTTATGTCTAAAAATGTTTTACTTCTGAAAGTATATATTCTTTATAGTCTTTTAGTTGAGTTAAGTATGCTGGTATCCTTTTGATCTGAACATTATGAGTATTTTTTATCATGAATTCAAAAACAATTGAATTATGATCAGATATAGGACATGAAATGATTTTGGAATTAATTAAATCTGTTACCATCTGGTTAGAAATAAAGACCCTATCTATTTTTGAATAAGTTTTGTATCTGTTAGAAAAAAAGGTGTATGGTAATGATTTTGAATCTATCTGATTATTAATATCATTCAAATGATAAGAATTAGCAAAATCATTTAAATGTTTTGCATTAGATGTAATTCTTCTTTTTTGTATAGTGGTAGTATCACT